>NC_056725.1:251949384-252249384 GCF_019279795.1 Protopterus annectens | reverse complement strand
AAGATATGCAGTATGCACTGTTTTATTCTCGTCTGTTGCCTCACTAACCCTCTCAAAGAAGTCTACTAGGTTAAGTAGGCATGATGTTCCCTTAGCAGAGCCAGACCGGGATGGGTGCAGCTTGTCAATGTCCTTGTTTATCATTCCTATGATAATTCATTCCATGGCTTTGCATATTAGGCTTGTTAGACTGATGAGTCTCTAGTTCCCTGTGTCAGTTGATGGTCTATCCTTGCAAAGGGGAATGAGTATTGCAGTCCTCCATTTCACTTGGAATGTAGTCTGTTTCAAGGCTGTAATTGAAGAGTGCTGAAGTGGTCCTGATAAGTCCTGTTTTACACAGTTCAGAAGGCAACTGGAGATGTTGACAGGAACCATGGAGGTGTTGGCCTTGGTTTTAATGAGTGCTGCTAACATTTGGTACTTGCTGATAGCTGGGGGGAGTGTGTTGGAGAGAATTTCACCTAGTATAACTGGGAGGAGTGGGGGGTGAGTTTGAGCTGAATTTCTCAGTCACTAGACTTGCTATATCACCCTGATCAATCTAAGTGGTACCATTCGCCGCCAGTTCAGCATACTGTTGTGTGCTACCTATAAGGTTCCAGACAAAGAAGGCCACCTGGTTGCTCTTAGCCTGCGATGCTATCCTGATCTCATAGTTGGAATTGTTGGACTTAGACCTCTTAGTTTCTTGTTAAGTTATATACGAGAGCACTTGTCTTTATGGGAGTTGCTGTTCTTGATTTTGGCCACAGGTTTTCTTCTTTCATTATATACTCTGTTTAGGTGAAGATTCCCTCAGTGAGGTTTGTTTTAAGCATTTGTTTTGGGTTTATTTATGGTAGGAATGGCAGCCTCTGTGCAGCCATTCATATGTTTGTATAGTGACTCTGAATGATTCTACATAAGTAGCTGTACTCTCCAGGTTCAGGGAGTCTTGAATTTTGACAAACTGTAGTTTACCTTTGTATAGTTCTTAATTGTTATCAGTTTAGCTGAAATTTTTGGGTTGATTTTTACTTCAGATGAGACTCATATCTATCTGTGACACATATTCCAAGAGAACTATTATCTCTTCATTTAGTCCAGAGAAGTATGTCTCAGGTCATTTACACCTATGTGGACTAAATTGCATCATATTGGTACCTGGGGGCGTGGTAACTTGAGTGCGTGTGTTATAGTGCTGATATTGGCTCCAGATAGTCAACAAACCATTGTCTTCTTCTTGTCTAACCTAGTGAGTGGAACATCTGTGTGTCACACAATGGAATCCTTACTAACAACAGCATTAGGTAAAGTGCAGACTTGCCTTCTAGAATTTGCACTTGGGGGACCATTACGTGTAGGCTTATGTAAGATGTTTGGTGTTGCTTTTGATGTGTGCTTTAGTGATTGCTGACTAACAGTGCTGTCAATAGGTGGTTTTGGAGGTCTTTGTCATTTGGGAAGGACAATCTGTTTTGTGGTGAACAGTATATGTGAGGGATATAGTGTGGGTATACCTCAAAACCTTATCTGTATACAAGATTTTTACATCGAGTGAAGTTCTGTATTTACATCTCTCACATAATGTGTTATTTTCATTAATAATTAACTGGCTGTCTGAGAACATGAGACAATTGCTACATTGCCTTAGGATGCCCAGATCTACCAAGCTGGCCCATGCTTGGAAGGTGGGAAGAAATCATAATGCCTTAAGGAAACCCGCATGGATGTAGGGAGAAATGCAAAATCCATTCGGTTTGTTCAGCTTTCTGTTATGCACTACCAAAATATTCTCCGCAAAACAGTTTGATTTTCTAGCATTGCATTTTTGCTTGCCCTCCATTTTGCATCTGACTGTGAAACAATGATACCTCTGCAGTACATTTGTGAATCCAGCCACTTATGTTACTATTTTTTCAATATCAGCCAAGTAAATAATTTTTCTAGCCACTTATGCCTCCCTCAGCACATACAAATTATCTTTCACTTCTCTGGGCTTATTTCACTGTTCTAGCTACATCTGCCTCCTATAACTCAGCACATATGCAATACTTTCACTCATCTTGTATTATTTTGCTGGTACCTATGGCTGCAGCAAGCATTTCTCTGCCATGCTGTTGAATCAGTAACATTCTGTCACAAGTCTTAGTGGTTAGAAATTACAGCACATCACTATACTTATTACTTTATTATTTTTTATTCTTATCAGTACTTGTGATTATACTGCATAAGACTGACTATTCCACAGTATTTTTTTCTAATTGTATTCATTAATAACTAATCATAAGTCCCATGTCAGCAAAAGAAGCAAAAGAAAACATAATGCCTCTCTATCAGTCTTTAAATTAAGCCTGGACTTGTCTTCTGAGACAGCAACTAGAGCAGGAGACAAAACCAGATGGTTAATCCAAGCAGGTATGGATTGAAAGCCTTATTGAGCTACTGACTACTATGGGAGCATGAGAATTGAACACTATGAGCCACACAAGAGGTGTGAAGCTGCAATTATGATTGACGCTGGACTAATCAGTAGTGCTGTGCATGATGGATAACACTGTGCACCCCACTAACGAGGCTCACATATTAGGGGGCAGGAGCATGAGTAGGAAAATCCCTTCTACTTTGTTATAGTGTCTTAGGCAAATCTCTGGACAACATAAGCCAAAATGTTGTTGTTCTCTTTTGGCTTTTCCCGGTTAGGGGTCGCCACTGCAGAGCTCCTGTCCACTAATGATTGGCAGTAGATTTTCACAAATGCCGAGGTGCCAGCTCGACGTTCAACCTTCAACGAGGGCATGCCCATTTACGCATGTCTTTCGAACACCCACCCAAACACGGGGAGGACATGTAAGGCAAAATGGCCCTATCATAATCTAGTGCAGCATCTCCTGAGGGATTGGGGCCCTATTGGACCAAAGAGGTATGCCTGACTATACAATACAAATCAGAAAATAAAAAAAATAAAATAAATAATATCTGATAGGGAAATCCTTTTTAGCTGCTACTACCTACTTTCAAGTACCATTCCTGCAAATATCCAGAAATATATATACTTATCTGAATTCATAAACAATATAAAACCTATTTTTTTTACATAGACTCATACACATTTTGAAGTTAGTTAAAAAAATGATGTCACCTTCATTTTCTTACCTGCTGCTAACTCATATGCACAAGTTGTACATGCTTTATTATTTTGAAGTGCAAGCTCTCTTTCTAAAATGTTATTTTTCTATTACATTTCTATGATGTGCTTTATTTGCAATGCTAACTGCTTTCACTGTCGGTAACTTGCTACCCTCCAGCTTCTATTTTCGATTGTTTACCCAAGCACATCCTCTGAATCTTTATCTTTCTACCAGTTACCAGACTTGTATGCATTTCATCTTGAGTCCAGGCATACTTTATTAATCCTCTAGTGCCTGAAGGTTCACATACAGTCTGGACAATATTATAATGAAGCCCACCTCGGTATTCCCACCATTGTCTCCACCTTGACCAAAGTTCTGTTCATCATCTCTGTATGTCTATATATCTTTTCTCCATTTTCCATTGATTATGCATAATACTTTCTTCCTCTCTTTTTGTTTTCCTCTTTTCTTGCTAGTGTCTCTGCATTTTATTAGACTACAAATCATTTGCCAATAAAATAGTGCTGCTAATATCACAACTAAACGTTTAATTCTGCTTTGTCAGTACTCTTAATTTTTAATTTGTTTGTTGAATCAGAATTGAATAATTTTTTTTTTTCCCAGTTATGGTTGCTCCAGTATTTGTTTACATACAAGATGGAATGATTTTTTACTGCAGACAGAATACTAACAAGTTTTAACTGTCTGTATCTCTTTTATAAGTGCTGAAGTAAATTCAGAAACATATTTCTTATTGAACAAGAAACATTCTCACTGAGTTAATTCTAAAACTGGTAGACTGGCTTCAAAAGTATACTCACTGCTGAATCACAATAACATAAACTTTCCCTAATCAAGGCAGCTGTAGTGCACAGCTCGTAAAGGGAGAGGAAATTAACGTGTATGCTAATGTCTAGTGCAATTGTTGAATTATTGGGTTTTACAGACCAGGGGCCAGATGTGAGGGCACGCACACACACACACACACACACACACACACACACACACACACACACACACACACACACACACACACACACACACACACACACACACACACACACAAAATAAATCTTGGGATGTTTGAATGTTTGTATAGGAAAGACAGATTGGAAGAGGTGAAGCAGCATGCACTGTCATTGCACAGAGAGTGGGGCAACACAGCTTTCTTACCACCAGTCCATCCCACTTTACATAAAGTTGAATTATTTCTTCAGTACCAAGGACTTACACCATTAGAGTGCAAAGTCCCTCCTCTAGTCAAAGTACAATACATTGGGATTAAGGGTGATATTCGTAGTCATTGCATGAATGCATAAAGGCTATCTACACTGTCAGCGAATGAGTGCAACAAATCCATGATTCACAAAGACCACTTATGCTAATGCATGATGGCTGAGAATAAGTATAAGCACATGAAATAATGAGTTTCAAATAAGAAATGATGCAAAACTGCAAATGCTAATGCAGCCTTCTCCGGTCTACTTGTGATTCATAATCAAATTTATGTGCTTTTCTGCACTGTCCACAGGTTCATAACAGGTGGATTCCACAATGATGCGGTCACTTGCTGATAGCCTTGCTTTTTCTCAGTGTGGACTGCATTTCTTGGCTGAACCAAAATTACCTGCATCTAGTCACACTTACTGGCCATGAAGATGGAGATATAGGCAGAGAATAACTTATTCATTTTGACCATCAGGTGATACTTGATAAGTTTAGAGTGGACAGGGATATTGTAAGAGTCTTAGTGAGTATGTATGACACCTGCAGGGGCACTGGAGGGATGCATGGCCTTTCCATACCTGTGGGTACTAAGGTATGTATAGCCCTTGCTGTACTTGCTACGAGGTTGTTCCAGAAACAGAATGGGGGCATGCTGGGTATCTCATAGTTTTCTGCCTCAAGGATACTATTGTAATTCCTCTTTGTACTCTTGGCACATGTGGCTCAGTGCATCTATCTCCTGGTGTCACCTCAAGACCATGCTGGTATTATGCATCCCTTTTATGGAGTGGTGCATTTCCCTGAGGAACTTAGTGTAATAAACTGAACCCACAATGCAATTAGGGTCCAATACAGTCCAAGAGGGAGTGATACTACAATAGGAAGGACTACCTACCATTCCCACAATTGAAAGGTAGAGTCTGATGCAAGGGGGTGTATCAACAAGGTCTCTGCCCAGCATCCTGGCAGTGCAAATAATTTTCACACCTGCCACACTAGCTTAATCTACCATCTCTGTCTGCATTGTAGGATGCCCAGTGGTCATTTTGTTGGGAAGTACAAATGTATTTTTTTTCTATTTCATTTAAGTAGTTATTCCTGGTAAAATGTATTGCAGAATACTAAACCATTTTAGCGTTGTTTTGTGTCCCGCTTCTCTTTTTTATTTTGTTTCAGGTGATGCTGGATATCCACTGGAGCCATGGCTCATGGCAACAGTGAGAAATCCAAATGGAGCTGCAGAAAAGAACTACAAGATAGCCCTGTCCCAGACCCATATAGGTTTACAGGTTCATAGGTAGGTGCTAGGCTATCGGCCCAAGGGCCTAAGTAAGCCTAGCCAACAAGGTTCCCTGGCTTATGCCATCAAAGAAAGTTATTTTCCTGTGCCACTGTTGAGCAGAGACACAGAAGTGATCCCCGGGGTGTATTTCCTATTTCCCATCCACTCATCAAAATTTTCCTTGAAGAGTGCTAATGAAGAACTTTGCTTGACATAGATGGGTAGCCTGTTCCAGAGTATGGGAAGTCTCTGGGACAGGAATCTATCCCTCCAGCATGTCTTGTTTATTGTGGTGACAAGGTTTAGGTCCCTAGAGTGTGTAGCTCAGAGGGATTGGGATTTCTTTAGGTGTAGTATGTCAAACAGCTCTGAGTTTGACATAGCTTTATATGTTAGGCAGAGATCACCTCGGAGTAGGCGATATGTCATCAAGAGGGTCTTTGGCCTCTTCAAGAGCCATTTTAGGTGCCTGGATGAGTCTGGGGTGCCCTTCAGTATGACCCATCTACTGCATGCATTATATTTACTGCATATTGCATTCTGCAAAACATAATTACGCACCAGTCTTTTGGTGAAGTGACCCATGTTAGCACTGCAGCTTTCAGTTGCAGTCCTACTATGACTAAATAACCACAAACTTTCAAACTTCAAAACAACTAAAACCAAGGTGAACCAGTACAGCGACCAGAAAGGTTCAAGTTGAATTTATTAGTTGTTCAAAAACCAAGGCTAAGCGCTTTCTTCCCTCAATATGGCACTTCTTCAGAACAACTTTTTACAAAAACCCAGCCTTTATATATTAAAACACAATATTTTATATAGGAAAAAGAAGCAGACAATTTAAAGATAGAATTAGTGAACATTTGCTGCATATCAAAAATAGGAAAATGACTAATCCCTTAAGAAGGCATATTCAGGAACATAATGACCATGTTTTTTAAGTTTTTGGTAGTACAGAAATTGGTAAAGGATCCTCAAGAAGATGTTTAGATGTGCACCTGGATATATGTGAATTAAAATGGCAGTTGCAGTTGAATGCAACACATTATCCAGATATTAATGAGAATGTTAGCATTTCTAGTGTATTAAAGTTAAGAAATATTTTAGGTTAATCCTTTTATTTAAGAATTTTTGATTAATTTCTTAAGTACATATTTACATGGTTTTAATTGGGGTAATTGATTGAATAATGAATGAAATTACTTTAAATTGTGTTTTAATATATAAGGGCTGGGTTTTTGTAAAAAGTTGTTCTGAAAAAGTGCCATATTGAGGGAAGAAAGCACCTTACCTCGGCTTTTGTACAACTACTATGACTAATGTGATCCCATGGGACAGGTTCATGCATGGCATAAGGATGCATAAGTAACAAGTTGGCGTCTAGTCCAGAACTATGGACCATGACATTCAGGTTAGGGTTTCCTTTTTTGCAAAAACACAAAATGATGCATGCAGTGATATCTGCAGGCTATGCTGTCTGATGCATTGTCTACTGTTATTGCTCATCACACATTTCTTCTCATCTTTAAATTATTATTTTTTTTATTTCAGAACAGGTACTCATATTATTGTTTGTAAAAGTTATGTCTGAGTGCTCATTTACTCCTCTTCAATGATGTCATAAGGCATCATATAAGGAATAATCAAAGTTTTCATTGCTGTGCACACCCCTAGGACTCTTGGACATGTTTTCAATAATATAAAATTTAAATTTGTGAATAGACATGTATGTTGAGCCAGCAAAACATCTTTACCACTTCAGTGCTTTAAAATTAATTCATTGCATTTCTACCACATATGCATAATCACTAAGTGTCACCAAAGTAAATTATTTTCTCAATGATCACTAATCATTTCACTGCTGCTGCTGCTGTGATGATTTTCTCTTTATTAATGACAACTTTACAGTATTCATTAAAGTCATTGCAATATGCCCATCATATCAGTATTTCTGCTTACATTAAAAAAGTCTGCAGTTTCCTACGTCATTTGCCATTTTACTCAAATAATCACAAGCTAATATGCTGATGTTAAACTTATTTGTGTAAGTCCAGAGTCATTTACATGATTTGTACGCAAATTAAGCACTTTCATGTTTATCACTTACAGGCCAGAAAATATGTATTAGTTTAGCAGTTGTATAAGACAGTCATTCTACAATTTTGTCTGCATGTGCAAGATGGCAAAACTCAGTCAAGCACCACATCCATGCTCAACAAAGTCCTAGAATAAAAAGTTTAGTTGAAGGTACATATAGTAATAAATGCAATATTCTGTCTTTAATTGATTTCATTATGATATACATACATACATACACTATATACAGATGAAGCACAATGAATGTGTGAAAGCACTTACCTCTTCAATAAAACTGCTACGAATTTTATTGGTTTTAGCCATGTTTGGGTGCTGTTGTTTTCATTTCTACACACACACACATATATATATACATATATATATATATATATATATATATATATATATATATATGTGTGTGTGTGTAAAACAACTGCAAGTATTCATAAAGGATGGTAGCTGAAGGCCAAAACTACATTCTGTACAGTATTGCAACCTAATCTGTAAGAAATGTTAAATTATAAAAGCAGTACTCTGCCTTTAATTGATTTCATTAGTATGCATGTAACTATCTATCTATCTATCTATATATATATATATATATATATATATATATATATATATATATATATATATATATATTTATATGGATCTAGGATGTTTGCTCGAGTGAGCAAATTAAAAACCACTCCGAAATACCGAACACTCACGCTACCAATGCCCAAAATCCCGAGACCAAACACCCGAAGCACTGCAATACTGAAAAACAAAACCACGAAATTCAAACTACCGAAAACTACACATCACATACACCACACACAGACACATACACACACCTTCCCCCAAAACACAAACCTAACCTACAGACAAGCAGGGGGGCACACTCCCCTGCACCCTCCATGTGGGGGGCTACACCCCCCACACCCCGCCTACTTAAATATTCTAACTCCAAGGTTGCACTACCCAGACAAACACATGAATACATCATCAGACGCCTACATCCCCCTCGCACAAACACATCACACTCACAACATACACTTACACACTAAACCTCTAACCAACACAGTTAAACAGAAATACTTACCTGCCCTTCCACCATACCGCAACAGCAGAAGCGCGAATCTCAAACTCCTGATAGTCGGGATTTTGAAATTTGTACTTCTGGTCTTTCGGTATTTTGGGGTTTCGGCTGTATGATCTCGAAAGTTTGAAATTCGATATTTCCAACTTTCAAGATTATGTAGTGTTCCCATATATATATATATATATATATATAGATACATATATATATATATATATATATATATATATATATATATATATATATATATATATATATATAGATATATATGTAATATATCGATATATATCAAGCAGCAAGTATTTATAAAGGATGATAATTGAAGGCCCTAAAGTGCAACCATTTCCATATCATGAACACACATTAAATGTATTATGACTCTGTAACATTACACTTTCTGCTATTATTTGTTACCTTGCTTTTTCTCCTAACAGCTTTTCTAGTGACATTACATTTTTACTTTTTCTACCACATAAGACTTCTTACCGTGTTCACCTCTAAGTCTGCAGATAGTTTTTTTCTCCCCCTCTGTACTTTGCCATTTCAGCTGGTGCAGCCTGATCCATTCACCCTCATTTTCCTTGTGCTCACTCTGCTCCCCTACCTCAGCCCCAGATCTCACCCACCACCCCTATCCCTAGTTTTATACCTACACAAACCCTCCTCTTCCTGTGTATCCTATCCAAGCAACCTATCATTCTGCTACTCCTCATCTGTCATTAACCCCCACTACTCAAATCACACTATCCATAGCTCCACCCTTGAAGCTCCACCTATCTAGTTATACCGCTCTTCCACAGCACTCCTCAGCCTCCATTTCATTGTTTATAGCCACATTTACCTCCTATTACACTCCTTTTTCTTTATCATTTTTGTCTCCTATATATATGCTATATCTCTACAGGTATCCTCTTTCTTCACCTTTCAGCCTTCTCTCTTCTCCACATTCTTAATATCCCATATTCTACATACCTATTCAAATTCCTGCCTAATTCGTTTAATTCTTTTTATCTTTTTAATTCTTTTTATTTTCTTCTATCACATAATTAAATATACATATAGCATCTATTCTCCATCATTGTCATCAAGACTCCTGTTTCTAATACACACCGAATATGCTCTCATATTTCTATCCACATGTCTACTCCTACTATCATCCCTTACATGTTATATGATACCTGTCATGCCTATTTCTCAGTCCCTCACCCTTACTCACACTGCCTATGTCATGACACAATATAGGACAGACTATAGTCCCAGCATGTAGTGTGCACGTTGCTCGCACTGTCTCAACTGCCTCCAATCTATGAAACTCATAAGGACTGCTGTGACACCGCCCTTAATGGACAGACTGCAGAGACACACTATTTCCCCAGGAAAAAAGTGTGAATTTCTAGTGTATCTCTCAGAGTCTCAACTCCCTCCCATCCAGGAAACCCAAAAGGGCCACTGTGGCAAAGCTACTAAAGGATGGACCACAGAGACGCACAATTTAACCAGGAGAAAAGTATGAATTTTTGATCTAGTACATCTCACACGGTTGCAACTCCCTCCCATCCAGGAAACGCAAAAGACCCACTGTGACACCGCTACTAACAGATGGACAGCAAAGACACACTATTTCCCCATGAGAAAAGTGTGAATTTTGGCTCTACTGCATCTTGCACGGTCTCAACTCCCTCCTATCCAGGAAACCCAAAATGCCCACTGTGACACTGCCACTAATGGATAGACCGCAGAGACACACTATTTCCCTTGGAGAAAAGTGTGAATTTTGGCTGTAGTGCATCTCGCATGGTCTCAACTCCCTCCCATCCAGGAAACCCAAAAGACCCACTGTGACACCGGCACTAACTGATAGACTGCAGAGACACACTATTTCCCAAGGAGAAAATTGTGAATTTTAGCTCTAGTGCATGTAAGCTCCTGTGGGATCTTAGATTTTCCTCTAAGAACAATCTGCTTGTTGTGTATGATCTTTTTGTATCTCAGCATCACCCATCCCCCAACAGCATGCACACTCACTGGGACTACCCATCTGACCTTTTCCAGTCTGCTTTACCACTAGTACTTTCACGGTAGGTGGCAGCAAAGCTCCATAAATCCCCTCCTTGACCATCACCTATCCCATTCAAGGTGCTTGCCATTAAGCAACTTTACTGTGCCTTTCCAAGATCTGGCAGCACCTCTACCAAGTGTAACAAACAGAAATCACATTCTATCAACCTATACATACAAATCTGCTCCCCTAGTCTGTGGATTTAACAGCTATATAACACCTACAACAATTTCCAGTTCTTACCTGAAGTCACTGATACTTTATCACTCGCCTCTTTGGGGATGGAGTCAATCATCCTCTTCCCTGTGGCCTCCTCAGCCCTGCACCCAATCCCATTATCTGTGTAACTCCCAACCTATGCCCTTTCCATCCCTCCTCCCCACCTCACTTTACATCTGTTTGTGTAGGCCATTTCCCGTGGCGCCATTCCTAAGGATAGACTATAGTCTGAGCATGTAGTGTGCACGCTGGTAAGGCATATTTTTTATTATTCTCTTTATTTTACTTTCTACTATAAATACTTGTTTTTATGTTAGGATGTTGGACCTGATTAGAACTGTACATTGAATGGTTATCTAGATGTATTTTTTTCTTATTCTGCTAATTTGATTTCTACTGTAAATACTTGTTTTCTGTAATGTTAGGATGCTGAACTTAATTAGAACTATACATCACAACAGGCTTTAAATGGTTATCATGATGTATAGATCAACTATTGTACATGACTGTGAGAAATGCTGCATATCCTGTGTTAAACTGCTCACTTAGTTTATTCTGTATCGCTATCTGCTATAACTGGTGCTAGTTGTTGTGTATCGTTAGCTGCTAAATATTTATTTTCTAATTGAACAAGACGACACTTACCAATGCAGTGTTTAAACAAGCACAAGCTGCATTCTGTTGCTCCTACTGCATTGTGATTAATAGGTGTAGTGTACCTGTGCCTGCAGCTACCATATTAACCTTAAACAAATTATTTTACCAATGTATTAATCATTACATTTAAATGCTTACTCCAGAGTGGTGGTAGCAGTTCAGAGCTAAGCATCTTCAGTACTATGCGCTGGCAATTAGAGCTTGTTAGTTAAGAACTTTATATAAAGACCAGTATAATAAGAATTTAGCTCATGTCTGTGTTGTTACTGTTTTTCTGCTTTGCTCTGCTGTACTCCATGCTGCTATAACACTTCTTTATCCCTAGGCTACCCGCTACACACACTAGCTCATCCTCATTCCCTCTTCCCTCTCAGTCTTTCTATCACCTCTCTCACATGCCCATGGTCTCCCTTCAAACTCTCCTTTCTCTCTTTCTATTGGCATTCAAACACAGGCACTAACCCAACCACTGTCATTTTGTTCTATTCCAGCTCACACTGTCTCAATGCCTTCCTATCCAGGAAACCCAAAAGACCCACTGTGAAAGTGCCACTAATGAACGGACCACAGAGACACACTATTTCCCCAGGAGAAAAGTGTGAATTTTGGCTCAAGCGCATATAAGCTCCTGTGGGATCTTAGATTTTCCTCTAACACAATCTAAACTGAGACTGATCTTTTTGTATTTAAGTGCCCCCCGACAGCATGCACATTTACTGGGACTCACTCCACTCCCCGCCCCCACAATGTACAAATTTATCTATCCCAACTCCTCCCACAACTCCCACAGTCCAATCACAAGATACTCCTCCCACCTCTCACAGATCTATTCTACAGATACAAACCCCAACTACACCATGTCCCATGCAATATTCCACCTACATTTAGCAATATTCTTACCAGTACTAACTAGCCAAGGTTACTTAATACAACTCCCTAGCCCCTCCCACACCCCACCATCACATTACACATCCAATTCCAACATACCATCCTTCTTCTTTATACCTCCAGAACTCTAGCCCTCCAGTATAACCCTATTATATAAGCCCAAAATACTACCTATCCTACCCACACCTAACCTTCCCCACCACCCACACCCCAACAAAGTTACTCTCTACCCCTTCTTAAAACCTACACCCACTTTAGACTACATAATACACATATTTCACCAAATCTCTCTCTCTCTCTCCAGTGACATTCATCTCAACCCTGGCCCCATCAACTCTCCATCCACCAAAGCTCCCACTCCCTCACACCCTGGCACCCCTACATCCATTCACTTCACCACAATTAATGCTCAAAGCCTCCAAAATAAAATCCCTACTCTACATGCCTGGCTCTCCATAATCACCCTGACATTGTTGCCATCTCAGACACTTGCGTTAAACCATACATAAAAGACAATAAAATTCTACCAGCTGGCTACCAAATGATCCATAACTATAGACCCAACAAGAAAGGATGTGGAGTAGCCATACTCTACTCATCCTCCTATACAGTTACCTCATTCACCAATCACATCCCAAAATTTGCCAACTCTGAAGTAACTATAGCTCACCTAAAAATCAGCAATCACAAATCTATATGCATAGCTGCCCTCTATATTCCTCCTGGCAACATCAACACTCCAGTACTAGAAGACATCCTCTCCTGGTTCTCCTCTAACATAAA
Organism: Protopterus annectens; assembly: GCF_019279795.1. Classification (NCBI taxonomy): domain Eukaryota; kingdom Metazoa; phylum Chordata; order Ceratodontiformes; family Protopteridae; genus Protopterus; species Protopterus annectens. The sequence continues at coordinate 252,235,996 of NC_056725.1, read as the reverse complement.
AAATGAAACCTTTATCCTAGGTGACGTAAACATTAACTGAACCACTATCAGCTCTAAACCCCCTTCTCAAACTATAAATTTCTATAAATTCAACCAGCTAATTAACTCTCCTATGAGGCCAAACCAAGATAGAGCCTCTGGATCCATCCTTGACTGTATTTTAGTATCTCATCCTAACCTAATCTCAAATTCAGGTATCCTCCTTGACCCCCCTCAGTGACCACCTACAAGCCTTTTCTGACCGGCACCCTTCTCCACTGCAAAAGCAACATCACTATATTCAAACCCATAACCTCTCTAATTTCAGCCCACAAATATTTTCTGACTGTCTAAAACTAATTGACTGGACTCCCTTAAAAACCCTGCCCTTAAACAATGCAATCAGCTTCTTTAACGAAACCTTTCTGAACCTATTCAACAGCCATGCACCTCCTAGAACCAAATGGGTCAAATCCAAAATCTCTCCCTGGCTAGCAAAAGAAACCAAACTAACCATGCTCCTAAGAGATAAAAAAGTGGAAACAATACCAAAACAATAAACTACCTAATGCACTATTAGAATTCAAACAACTCCGCAACACTATAAATAAATGAATAACTAGAAACCGCAAATCATATTACACCAAGCTTTAATATGACCACTCTACCAACCCCAAGAAGTTCTGGAGTACTATCTCCTTCCACGTCCTTCTTGGTAATAGAGGTAACCCTTGCCCCAACCCTAACCTATCTGACATAGAAAGAGCCACATCATTTAATTCCTTCTTTCTGGACTGTATAACCAAACTAACCGCTAGCTTCCTACACCCTCCTCCAAGTTCATCCCCCCATCCACCTCCCTACCTTGAGACAATATGCACGAATCCCCCACTTTCAACCTCAACCCTGTCCCCACTAGCACAATAAAAATTGCTCCTCCAGCTAAAACCATGCTGAAATGCACCAGATAATTTACACCCATCCTTCATCAAATTATCTGCTGACAGCATAGCCCTGTCAATCTCCACTTTAATAAACAGATCCTTTCAAGAATCCTATGTCCCTTCAGTTTGGAAACACGCTTTCATCATCCCACTCCATAAGGGAGGTAAAAATAATGACATCAGCAATTTCAGGTCTATAGCCATCCTTTCTCCACTCTCAAAAATCCTAGAGAAATGTATTCATGCACAAACAATGCCATATCTAACTCACAATAACCTCCATATCCCCACCCAACATGGTTTCTGCCCTGGCCACAGTACCAACACTGCCCTTCTCTCGTTCCTTGAATCCATCAACCATTCTTGTGATTCTGGCAAACTCATATCTACTCTGTTCCTAGACATATCCAAAGCCTTTGACACCGTCTCCCACCCCATACACCTGTCTCAACTCTCCTTTTTCAACCTACCATATCCTGGCTCTCTAGCTACCTCTCTGAAAGCCAGCAAGCTGTAAAATAGAAATCATCAACCTTCTCCTTCCTACACACCCCCACCAGCATCCCACAAGTTTCTGTCCTCAGCCCTTACTCTTCAATATATTCATCAATAACTTTCACCACTCCATCCCTGACTCCTCTCTGATCCAGTATGCAGATGATTCAACAATCATCTGCACTGCTGACTCCCCCTCTGACTTGCTACTAAAAATCCAGTCTGCTTTCTCTAAAACAGAAACTTGGATGCAGAACAGACACCCCGCCCTAAACGCAAACAAAACAAAACCAATGATCTTCACTCCCTCCAGAAACTCATCCATTGATTATACTTCCTTTACTATACTAAGCCAAAATAACCCCCCTATTGAAATTATATCACACACCAAACTGCTTGGTATCATCATTGATGAACATCTAACATTCGACATTCATAGTCAAAACAGCCATTAAAAAAACAACAAAAACTAGGACTCCTATACATACATAACTGCTACCTTACTCCCTCCACCAGAAAGACCTTAGCCTCCTCCTACCTTCTCCCCTCTCTAATATAGGGCTCCCCCCCTGCTCACTAACCTTCAACTTGGATTGCAATCCAAACTGGAATCCTGCTACAATAAAATCAGCAAATTCACCACCAACTCCAAAAATGAATCCCATCACTGTTTCTCCCTCCAATCACCAAAGCTACCTAACTACCTGAACTTTCTTAAGTTTTCCAGCTTTCCAGCTGCCCCGCTGTCTCCACCACCTTAATCCCTATATTCCAAACTGCTCACTCCGATCAGAAAATCACAACCTCCTACAAATTCACAAACCTTCCTGGCCCTCTGGGCAACTTCTGCTTTCTTACTCCTTAGGCAAACTATGGGACTTACTCCTCCCCTTCAAAATACTCCAAACCACACCAACTTCAAAACCCTCCTATACTCCCACCTGTCTTCAAAATGGATATGCCCCTGCTCTTCTCCTACTTGAGCCACTCCACAAGCATCTATTTCAGCAGTTACAGTCTCTCCCAAGTACCACTACCACCAACTCTCCAAAATCTGCTTACTACCAACATCCTACCACTCTTCCTAAATTGCTAATCTCCACAAATATACAGCAGGACTGCTATTCTGGTCCCATAGTCATTCTGTTAGAAATTTATATTTCTGAAAAGTTGAATTTGTCATTTTCTGTAAATGTATTCCATAAGGACTTGTCTGAATGTAGAATTACTTCTTTACATGAATGGCTGCTCACTGTCACTACAGCTACTCTGTAACAAACACATTTCCTCCTACATACTTGCTTACACCCTACCTGATACATGTTTTCTTTTAATGTATTTCTGCTCCCATTTTATTTTGCAAACATAGAAATCCTTACTTCTGTAAATGTTTAATGAGTTACAGTCTGAATGTAGAATGACTGTCCACTGTCACTACAGCTACTCTGTATTCAAACGTATTTCTTCATATGTGCTTGATTGCACTCTCAGCATGATGTATATACTCTGCTTGATATGCATGTTTGTTATTGTCTTTGGAACTTAATATGCATGTTTGTTATTGTCTATGAAGCTTTTCTCCCCGGACCTCCACAGAAAACAGGGTCTTCTTCGCCCAGTGGACTTCCCCAGTTATCAAACTGAAATAAATAAATAAATAAATTTGCTAGTCATTCACTATTACTATTGCTTCTAGCTTATTTGGCTTACCCCCATCTTGTTTTCAGATATAAAATTCTTAACCCTTCTCCCAACCCATATAATGTAAAATTTAAATTTAATACTAACATACCTAAACACACACTAGTGTATACATACTGTAAAAAGATCATATTATGTATCAATATCCACCCAAACCCAGGTCCCAAGTGCCTCTCTTTTCCACCTGCTCCCTCTTCTACTGTAACAACATCTACTAAAAATTTGAAAATCATATGCATGAATGTTGTGGTGCAGTGGTTAGCGTTGCTGCCTCACAGCAAGAGGTTCTCCTGTTCAATTCTCGGCTGGGGTGCCTTCCGTGCGGAGTCTGCATGTCCTCCATGTGGTCGTGTGGGTTTCCTCTGGGTGCTCTGGTTTCCTCCCAAAGACATGCATTAGGTGGACTGGACACTCTAAATTGGTCCTAGGTGTGAGTGTGTGTGTGCCTCCTGTGGAAGGTTGGTAGTTGGGCTGGCAACTTGACACCGTAAAACTCCACTGCCAATCATGCAATCATGAGCGGACAGATGATCCGCTGTGGTGACCCCTAACCAGGAAAAGCCAAAAGAAGAAGAAGACGCATGAATGTTCAAAGTATAGTAAACAATGTCTCTGAATTTCATTCCTGGAACAGTTATTAGTCCTCAGACATTATTATTCTTACAGAAACCTGGCTCAAACCACATATAAAAGACTCTGATACCCCCCCTCCCGCTATACTTTTATCAGCTCTGACGCATTAAATAAAAAGGTGGTGGTGTAGTAATCATGTTCTCTAACCAACTCCTTCTATTTATCTACCTAAATTCCACTCTGCTGAGATCCTTGTATCTCACTGTAAATTAAATTAGCATATAACACTATGTATGATTTCCCTATATTTTCCCCCAGGAAATCTCAGTATCTAGTTCTATTTCTCATGAAGTAATAATTGTTGGTGATGTCAGTATCAGACTACCCTTCCACTAGTATCAATCTGTATAGTTTCAAACAACTCTTGACTTCCCACACTCCAAGAAAGCTAATAGCACTGGGACTATTCTGGACTGGATCCTAGTCTCAAATCCAGACCTTTACAGCTCTCCAAAAATCCTCCCAGACTCCCTCAGTGATCACCATCCCACCTATGTTCAGAGAATAGCAACTCACCATATCAAACAGCACCTTTATAAAGACTGCTATAACCTCTCAAATTTCAGTTCCAAGATCTATATCAACATTCTTAATAACGACAATTGGTCCTTCCTCTATTCCCTGCCACTTCATAATGCTGTTATACAATATAATACAGTTTTTGGTAACCAAAGTTTGCACACAAATACACACAGCAACAAGCGATCCCGAACATAATGAAGGACGTCTTCTTTGATAAAGTCAACGGCAGCCAGAAGTAGACAAATGAAAACAGTTTATTGAAGAAAATTACTCATCCAACCCTCAGATTAAGCGCTTTCGTCTCCAACATGGAGACTTCATCAGAATCTAAGGTAGCACAACACCACATCCCTTATATACTAAATACATCCAATTAGCTGACATTTAATTAGATAATAAGTAAATAAGTTAATGAATCAATAACCTCATTTTGTCTTAAAAGACCATGCCACAAAAAATGCATGCTGACAAATCCTAGAGACATTGTAAAAGCATTTGAAAACCTGTATGAATAACAACCTTGAGAAATACATAGTAAGTAGGAATAAAATCATGATAAATAGAAAGAATCATAAAAAGCATATGCCATACTGTTGTACCAATTGTACTGTTTAAGGATATTGTTTAAAAATATTATTTAAAAACATATGCATGTAAAGCAATATGTCAAACCTAAATATATGTAAAAAAAAAAATATATATATATATATATATATATATATATATATATATATATATGAGTATAAATATATAAAAATGTAAAATGCATAAATATAAATTCAGGTACATAAAAATATATAAAAGTATATAAATGTATAAATATATAAATATATAATTTCATAAACATATCAAATATATATTTATATATATATAAAATATGAAACATATAGTACTTTTTCAAATGTTGTAACTTAAAAAATGATGTAACTTAAAAAATGAAAGACCAATGACTATATACGTGTATTTAAATATATGAAAATCAATCCCACTAAAATTGTTTCCAATAAAATAAAGCACAGTTGAATAAAAAGGTTGAACTATTACCAACAATATGTGTATTACTAGGCACAACTAAAAATATATACATCTATTCAGTTTTTATGGGAAATAAGAAATGTAAAAAACCTAACAAAACTTGAGAAAAACAACATCTATAGTGATTATTGTTCTCTAATAATGTTCATTTAAATAAATATGTATAGTAATATTCATATTTTTATTTTATTTTTATTATTTATTATTTATTCTTATGTTTCTTAGGATCACCTGCGAGCATTTTCAATGCTGGGGTAATAGAGATGTGGTCGTTAAGGCCCTTGCCACAACAAGAGTCCAATCTAAGCTGCCACATCATTTCTTTTAACTCCAGTTGGGTTTCCCAATCACCACCTCTCTCAAAACATTTCACTTCCTCTATTACCCAGGATTTAAAATCTGCTTTTGGGCAGATCAATACATGTCTGTACATAGCATTATTTACATTTTGTTTGTTTATGTCTCTCATGTGTTCATAGATTCTGGATCGTAAGTGTCGTTCAGTTTTCCCAACATAGTAGCTCCAACAGATTTTGCAAAAAACAAGGTATACCACCCCTTTTGTATAACAGCTACTATAAGTTTTGGCAACCAGAGTTGTTCTAAGACTAGGTATTCTAATCTCCTTTTGTCCTGCTATAAACGCACATTGTGCGCATCTACCACATTTAAATGTCCCACATTTCTTATTTGCCCTTGTATATTGTTACCTTGTTTTTCTAAGATGTTCTTAATATTTCTGTTCCTCCTGTAACTATAACTTATATCATTTTTGAATACATCAGTTTTAGTAGCCATTTCTCTAAACATATCCCATGTCTCATTTATACATTTCCTAAGTTGACCTATCCCTTGATAGTACGTAAGGGTTAAATAGGGAATACTTTTTCCATGGTTTTTATTGTGGTGGTTACTATCACTTCCCAATTCCCGAACACCCCCATTCACTACGTTGTTGTCTCTGCAGAAATCACTGCTCTTAACTAATAAAGGAGTATATTTTTTATCACTTCTACCCTTTAGGACCTGATGTTTTACATCATTAATCAAATCTATCAGGTATCCTCTCTCCAGGAACATTTTACCCACAAATTCAAGCTCTCCCATAAATTCAACGTCATCTGAAATCATCCTTGCCATCCTAATCATTTGTCCCTTTATAATATTCTTTTTTAATACGTAAGGGTGGTCACTATCAAAATGTAGATAAGCGTTGGAAAAATATTCCTTTCTATATATATTAGATTTATAACACTTATTAACATAATCCTTCTCTAACCTCACATCCAAAAAATGAATAGAATCTGTTCCAATATCATGTGTAAATTATAAAAATGTCGTAGTATGATTAATATAAACAATAAATTCATCTATCCTTTCAGTAGGCCCTTTCCAAACAACAAAAATATCATCTAAAAATCTATAATACTTACTAATGTGCCTATAATAGTCAGACAGAAATATAAACGTCCTTTCCCAATATAACATGATTATATTAGCATAAATAGGGGCACACACAGAACCCATTGCCACCCCTTCTTTTTGATGATAATATTCGCCTTGGAAATACACATAATTGTATTTCAGGACTAACTCCATGTTTTCTAGTACTAACCTAAATTCATCATTAGTTACTAACTCGGTTTCAGTTAGAATCTCTTCAAACCATGTCATTCCTATGTCTGATGGTATGACGGAAAACAAATCCTAACATCTATAGTGATAAGAATACTATCATTGGTATATGAACATTCTCCCATTTTCTTCAAAAAATCCCAGGAGTCTATTAATATATGATCATATTTCTTGTAAAACTGCTTTAATTTTGAATCAACATATATAGCCAATGGTTGCATCTTAGAACCCTGAGATGAGACAATAGGTCTCATAGGTGGGTCATAAACTGATTTATGAATTTTCGGTATACCAAAGATAGCTGGAATAACTGGTTTTGGGACTTTAAGGAAGTTGTAAAGATCCATATCAATCAAACCCTGTAGTAGGTTGTCTTCCAATACTAAATCAATCTGTCTGTATGATATATTGATTTCATTTCTAGAGACACTACTATATTGTTTATCATTGTCTAGAATATCCTTCATCCTAGTCGTATAGTCCCATTTGTCCATGAATACCACATCCCCACCTTTGTCCGGTTTCATAACTCTTATTTTGTCATCCTCACTCAACTCTTTCAATAATTTCGTTTCAACGTCAGTCAGATTCCTAACTGGTTTGGTATTGTACATATTCGCCATACGTAACCTCCTAGTTACGCTTCTCTCAAAATTCATAATTTCGTAATGTATAGGGGGATTAAATGTACTAGCTCTCTTAAGTATGTTTTCCTTTCTAGTAGTATTCCTGTCTTTGAACATGTGAAGAAAATTTAATTTTCTCGTGAAAAGTTTTATATCCAATAAGACATTTTCTATTCTAGGAATGTTGGTAGGTACAAAGGAAAATCCTTTAATAAATAGGTTAAAATAATCTTCAGTGACCTGCTTGTCGGTATAATTGAATATATTGTAATTCCTACTAGTACAAACAATATTGTGCCTATGTTCATCTATTGGAACTACAATTCCAATATCACCAAAACTGGTATAGAGCACTGAATTCTCATGTGTTATCTGTGTAATCTCCCCATATTTTGAATGTTGTTGTTCTCCATCACCTGTGCATATGTGGGTTGCTGCATTCGGTTCCGTAACCGCTCTGACCTCCTGGGTTCCTCCAGGTCTAAAGGGATCTCTTCCCTAACAGTGTTAGCGCTTTCCCCACGACTAGTAAAATGCTGTTCTCCTTCATTGTCATCATATTCGTGGTGTGCATAATAAGGTTGTTCCCTATCAAAATAGTCATGCTGTCGTCCACCCCTTCTGTTTTCTCCAAATTGATTAAAATGTGTAAAATTCCTATTATTGTACCTCCCATTTCCCCTCCAATTGGTATTTTTATTGGTATAACTTCTATAATTATGATATGTATTGTTTTTAGACTCGACATAGTATGCTATACCTTTCTCATACACAGCCAAATCCCTTTCCAGTTTTGACATCTTCCTGTTAATGTTGCTATTAGTCATATTATCTACATCACATAATATTCTCAAATACACATTCTTATGTTCATCTACTTGAAATAAGAAATCAGTACTGATGCAATCATACAATACATCTATATCTTTTTTAAGTGTCTCCATATTTTTAGTATTTAGTTTAATGATTTCTTTTAATATTGCCAGCCCACAGTTGTTTAAAATTTCACAAATAGTTTTAAAAAAAATCCTTGTCTTCTCTAGCACAATTAGGAAATTTGTTAAGTCTTAGTCCTTTAGGAATAATTTTCTCTTCCAAACATTTTTCTAAATACCAGTTTTCAATAACCAATGATTTATACTTGGTTAACAAAGTTTTAAAAGTCTTACATGAATCCTTGTATGTAGTACCACTTCGTTTTTCTTTGTCCTTCTCCCTATTATTGACTTTAAACGATCTATTAATCCATGTCTGAAAATCCAGGCTCCTATACTTCTCCGGTATCTCCTGCCCCTCGAAAACATGATCAACGGTGTTTTTGTAAGACAGAACGACCCTGGAAGCCCTCTGGCCAAATTCGTGTATATGACTCGTTTCTCGTCGCTCATTTTCAGTGTCTGACGTCATCCTACTCGCGCCAGCCCTCGTTGGACTACTCTGTGCGTAAAGAATGCTATTGCCAGACCCAGGAACTCCAGTGTCAGTCTGAGAATGGGTTTGAATAACCCTGATAAGTTCCGACAAAAGGCTGCTACTATCCATAATAGAGACTCCTCGTATACGGGTTCACAAACAGTACAAAACGAAAACTCGTAACCAAAGTTTGCACACAAATGCACACAGCAACAAGCGATCCCGAACACAATGAAGGACATCTTCTTTGATAAAGTCAACGGCAGCCAGAAGTAGACAAATAAAAACAGTTTATTGAAGAAAATTACTCATCCAACCCTCAGATTAAGCGCTTTCATCTCCAACACGGAGACTTCATCAGAATCTAAGGTAGCACAACACCACATCCCTTATATACTAAATACAACCAATTAGCTGACATTTAATTAGATAAAAAGTAAATAAGTTAATGAATCAATAACCTCATTTTGTCTTAAAAGACCATGCCACAAAAAATGCATGCTGACAAATCCTGGAGATATTGTAAAAGCATTTGAAAACCTGTATGAGTAACAACCTTGAGAAATACATAGTAAGTAGGAATAAAATCATGATAAATAGAAAGAATCATAAAAAGCATATGCCATACTGTTGTACCAATTGTACTGTTTAAGGATATTGTTTAAAAATATTGTTTAAAAACATATGCATGTAAAGCAATATGTCAAACCTAAATATATGTAAAAAAAAAAAAAATATATATATATATATATATATATATATATATATATATATATGAATATAAATATATAAAAATGTAAAATGCATAAATATAAATTCAGGTACATAAAAATATATAAAAGTGTATAAATGTATAAATATATAAATATATAATTTCATAAACATATCAAATATATATATATATATATATATATATATATATATATATATATATATATATATATATATATATATATATATATATATAAAAAATATGAAACATATAGTACTTTTCAAATGTTGTAACTTAAAAAATGATGTAACTTAAAAAATGAAAGACCAGTGACTATATACGTGTATTTAAATATATGAAAATCAATCCCACTAAAATTGTTTCCAATAAAATAAAGCACAGTTGAATAAAAAGGTTGAACTATTACCAACAATATGTGTATTACTAGGCACAACTAAAAATATATACATCTATTCAGAAGGGGTGGCAATGGGTTCTGCGTGTGCCCCTATTTATGCTAATATAATCATGTTATATTGGGAAAGGAAGTTTATATTTCTGTCTGACTATTATAGGCACATTAGTAAGTATTATAGATTTTTAGATTATATTTTTGTTGTTTGGAAAGGGCCTACTTAAAGGATAGATGAATTTATTGTTTATATTAATCATACTACGACATTTTTAGAATTTACACATGATATTGGAACAGATTCTATTCATTTTTTGGATGTGAGGTTAGAGAAGGATTATGTTAATAAGTGTTATAAATCTAATATATATAGAAAGGAACATTTTTCCAACGCTTATCTACATTTTGATAGTGACCACCCTTACGTATTAAAAAAGAATATTATAAAGGGACAAATGATTAGGATGGCGAGGATGATTTCAGATGACGTTGAATTTATGGGAGAGCTTGAATTTGTGGGTAAAATGTTCCTGGAGAGAGGATACCCGATAGATTTGATTAATGATGTAAAACATCAGGTCCTAAAGGGTAGAAGTGATAAAAAATATACTCCTTTATTAGTTAAGAGCAGTGATTTCTGCAGAGACAACAACGTAGTGAATGGGGGTGTTCGGGAATTGGGAAGTGATAGTAACCACCACAATAAAAACCATGGAAAAAGTATTCCCTATTTAACCCTTACGTACTATCAAGGGATAGGTCAACTTAGGAAATGTATAAATGAGACATGGGATATGTTTAGAGAAATGGCTACTAAAACTGATGTATTCAAAAATGATATAAGTTATAGTTACAGGAGGAACAGAAATATTAAGAACATCTTAGAAAAACAAGGTAACAATATACAAGGGGCAAATAAGAAATGTGGGACATTTAAATGTGGTAGATGCGCACAATGTGCATTTATAGCAGGACAAAAGGAGATTAGAATACCTAGTCTTAGAACAACTCTGGTTGCCAAAACTTATAGTAGCTGTTATACAAAAGGGGTGGTATACCTTGTTTTTTGCAAAATCTGTTGGAGCTACTATGTTGGGAAATCTGAATGACACTTACGATCCAGAATCTATGAACACATGAGAGACATAAACAAACAAAATGTAAATAATGCTATGTACAGACATGTATTGATCTGCCCAAAAGCAGATTTTAAATTCTGGGTAATAGAGGAAGTGAAATGTTTTGAGAGAGGTGGTGATTGGGAAACCCAACTGGAGTTAAAAGAAATGATGTGGCAGCTTAGATTGGACTCTTGTTGTGGCAAGGGCCTTAACGACCACATCTCTATTACCCCAGCATTGAAAATGCTCGCAGGTGATCCAAAGAAACATAAGAATAAATAATAAATAATAAAAATAAAATAAAAATATGAATATTACTATACATATTTATTTAAATGAACATTATTATAGAACAATAATCATTATAGATGTTGTTTTTCTCAAGTTTTGTTAGGTTTTTTACATTTCTTATTTCCTATAAAAACTGAATGGATGTATATATTTTTAGTTGTGCCTAGTAATACACATATTGTTGATAATAGTTCAATCTTTTTATTCAACTGTGCTTTATTTTATTGGAAACAATTTTAGTGGGATTGATTTTCATATATTTAAATACACGTATATAGTCATTGGTCTTTCATTTTTTAAGTTACATCATTTTTTAAGTTACAACATTTGAAAAAGTACTATATGTTTCATATTTTATATATATATAAATATATATTTGATATGTTTATGAAATTATATATTTATATATTTATACATTTATACACTTTTATATATTTTTATGTACCTGAATTTATATTTATGCATTTTACATTTTTTATATATTTATATTCATATATATATATATATATATATATATATATATATATATATATATATATATTTACATATATTTAGGTTTGACATATTGCTTTACATGCATATGTTTTTAAACAATATTTTTAAACAATATCCTTAAACAGTACAATTGGTACAACAGTATGGCATATGCTTTTTATGATTCTTTCTATTTATCATGATTTTATTCGTACTTACTATGTATTTCTCAAGGTTGTTATTCATACAGGTTTTAAAATGCTTTTACAATTTCTCCTGGATTTGTCAGCATGCATTTTTTGTGGCATGGTCTTTTAAGACAAAATGAGGTTATTGATTCATTAACTTATTTACTTATTATCTAATTAAATGTCAGCTAATTGGATGTAATTATTATATAAAGGATGTGGTGTTGTGCTACCTTAGATTCTGATGAAGTCTCCGTGTTGGAGACGAAAGCCCTTAATCTGAGGGTTGGATGAGTAATTTTCTTCAATAAACTATTTTCATTTGTCTACTTCTGGCTGCCGTTGACTTTATCAAAGAAGACGTCCTTCATTGTGTTCGGGATCGCTTGTTGCTGTGTGTATTTGTGTGCAAACTTTGGTTACCAGTTTTCGTTTTGTACTGTTTGCTAACCCGTATACGAGGAGTCTCTATTATGGATAGTAGCAGCCTTTTGTCGGAACTTATCAGGGTTATTCAAACCCATTCTCAGACTGACACTGGAGTTCCTGGGTCTGGCAATAGCATTCCTTGCGCACAGAGTAGTCCAACGAGGGCTGGCGCGAGTAGGATGATGTCAGACACTGAAAATGAGCGATGAGAAATGAGTCATATACACGAATTTGGCCAGATGGCTTCCAGGGGCATTCTGTCTTACAAAAACACCGTTGATCATGTTTTTGAGGGGCAGGAGATACCGGAGAAGTATAGGAGCCTGGATTTTCAGACATGGATTAATAGATCGTTTAAAGTCAATAGTAGGGAGAAGGACAAAGAAAAACGAAGTGGTACTACATACAAGGATTCATGTAAGACTTTTAAAACTTTGTTAACCAAGTATAAATCATTGGTTATTGAAAACTGGTATTTAGAAAAATGTTTGGAAGAGAAAATTATTCCTAAAGGACTAAGACTTAACAAATTTCCTAATTGTGCTAGAGAAGACAAGGATTTTTTTAAAACTATTTGTGAAATTTTAAACAACTGTGGGCTGGCAATATTAAAAGAAATGATTAAACTAAATACTAAAAATATGGAGACACTTAAAAAAGATATAGATGTATTGTATGATTGCATCAGTACTGATTTGTTATTTCAAGTAGATGAACATAAGAATGTGTATTTGAGAATATTATGTGATGTAGATAATATGACTAATAGCAACATTAACAGGAAGATGTCAATACTGGAAAGGGATTTGGCTGTGTATGAGAAAGGTATAGCATACTATGTCGAGTGTAAAAACAATACATATCATAATTATAGAAGTTATACCAATAAAAATACCAATTGGAGAGGAAATGGGAGGTACAATAATATAAATTTTACACATTTTAATCAATTTGGAGAAAACAGAAGGGGTGGACGACAGCATGACTATTTTGATAGGGAACAACCTTATTATGCACACCACGAATATGATGACAATGAAGGAGAACAGCATTTTACTAGTCGTGGGGAAAGCGCTAACACTGTTAGGGAAGAGATCCCTTTAGACCTGGAGGAACCCAGGAGGTCAGAGCGGTTACAGAACCGAATGCAGCAACCCACATATGCACAGGTGATGGAGAACAACAACATTCAAAATATGGGGAAATTACACAGATAACACATGAGAATTCAGTGCTCTATACCAGTTTTGGTGATATTGGAATTGTAGTTCCAATAGATGAACATAGGCACAATATTGTTTGTACTAGTAGGAATTACAATATATTCAATTATACCAACAAGCAGGTCACTGAAGATTATTTTAACCTATTTATTAAAGGATTTACCTTTGTACCTACCAACATTCCTAGAATAGAAAATGTCTTATTGGATATAAAACTTTTCACGAGAAAATTAAATTTTCTTCACATGTTCAAAGACAGGAATACTACTAGAAAGGAAAACATACTTAACAGAGCTAGTACATTTAATTCCCCTATACATTACGAAATTATGAATTTTGAGAGAAGCGTAACTAGGAGGATACGTATGGCGAATATGTACAATACCAAACCAGATAGGAATCTGACTGACGTTGAAACGAAATTATTGAAAGAGTTGAGTGAGGATGACAAAATAAGAGTTATGAAACCGGACAAAGGTGGGGGTGTGGTATTCATGGACAAATGGGACTATACGACTAGGATGAAGGATATTCTAGACAATGATAAACAATATAGTAGTGTCTCTAGAAATGAAATCAATATATCATACAGACAGATTGATTTAGTATTGGAAGACAACCTACTACAGGGTTTGATTGATATGGATCTTTACAACTTCCTTAAAGTCCCAAAACCAGTTATTCCAGCTATCTTTGGTATACCGAAAATTCATAAATCAGTTTATGACCCACCTATGAGACCTATTGTCCCATCTCAGGGTTCTAAGATGCAACCATTGGCTATATATGTTGATTCAAAATTAAAGCAGTTTTACAAGAAATATGATCATATATTAATAGACTCCTGGGATTTTTTGAAGAAAATGGGAGAATGTTCATATACCAATGATAGTATTCTTATCACTATAGATGTAGGAGATTTGTTTTCCGTCATACCATCAGACATAGGAATGACATGGTTTGAAGAGATTCTAACTGAAACCGAGTTAGTAACTAATGATGAATTTAGGTTAGTACTAGAAAACATGGAGTTAGTCCTGAAATACAATTATGTGTATTTCCAAGGCGAATATTATCATCAAAAAGAAGGGGTGGCAATGGGTTCTGTGTGCCCCTATTTATGCTAATATAATCATGTTATATTGGGAAAGGACGTTTATATTTCTGTCTGACTATTATAGGCACATTAGTAAGTATTATAGATTTTTAGATGATATTTTTGTTGTTTGGAAAGGGCCTACTGAAAGGATAGATGAATTTATTGTTTATATTAATCATACTACGACATTTTTATAATTTACACATGATATTGGAACAGATTCTATTCATTTTTTGGATGTGAGGTTAGAGAAGGATTATGTTAATAAGTGTTATAAATCTAATATATATAGAAAGGAACATTTTTCCAACGCTTATCTACATTTTGATAGTGACCACCCTTACGTATTAAAAAAGAATATTATAAAGGGACAAATGATTAGGATGGCGAGGATGATTTCAGATGACGTTGAATTTATGGGAGAGCTTGAATTTGTGGGTAAAATGTTCCTGGAGAGAGGATACCCGATAGATTTGATCAATGATGTAAAACATCAGGTCCTAAAGGGTAGAAGTGATAAAAAATATACTCCTTTATTAGTTAAGAGCAGTGATTTCTGCAGAGACAACAACGTAGTGAATGGGGGTGTTCGGGAATTGGGAAGTGATAGTAACCACCACAATAAAAACCATGGAAAAAGTATTCCCTGTTTAACCCTTACATTACTATCAAGGGATAGGTCAACTTAGGAAATGTATAAATGAGACATGGGATATGTTTAGAGAAATGGCTACTAAAACTGATGTATTCAAAAATGATATAAGTTATAGTTACAGGAGGAACAGAAATATTAAGAACATCTTAGAAAAACAAGGTAACAATATACAAGGGGCAAATAAGAAATGTGGGACATTTAAATGTGGTAGATGCGCACAATGTGCGTTTATAGCAGGACAAAAGGAGATTAGAATACCTAGTCTTAGAACAACTCTGGTTGCCAAAACTTATAGTAGCTGTTATACAAAATGGTGATATACCTTGTTTTTTGCAAAATCTGTTGGAGCTACTATGTTGGGAAAACTGAACGACACTTACGATCCAGAATCTATGAACACATGAGAGACATAAACAAACAAAATGTAAATAATGCTATGTACAGACATGTATTGATCTGCCCAAAAGCAGATTTTAAATTCTGGGTAATAGAGGAAGTGAAATGTTTTGAGAGAGGTGGTGATTGGGAAACCCAACTGGAGTTAAAAGAAATGATGTGGCAGCTTAGATTGGACTCTTGTTGTGGCAAGGGCCTTAACGACCACATCTCCATTACCCCAGCATTGAAAATGCTCTCAGGTGATCCTAAGAAACATAAGAATAAATAATAAATAATAAAAATAAAATAAAAATATGAATATTACTATACATATTTATTTAAATGAACATTATTAGAGAACAATAATCACTATAGATGTTGTTTTCTCAAGTTTTGTTAGGTTTTTACATTTCTTATTTCCCATAAAAACTGAATAGATGTATATATTTTTAGTTGTGCCTAGTAATACACATATTGTTGGTAATAGTTCAACCTTTTTATTCAACTGTGCTTTATTTTATTGGAAACAATTTTAGTGGGATTGATTTTCATATATTTAAATACATATATAGTCATTGGTCTTTCATTTTTAAGTTACATCATTTTTTAAGTTACAACATTTGAAAAAGTACTATATGTTTCATATTTTATATATATATATATATATATATATATATATATATATATATATATATATATATTTGATATGTTTATGAAATTATATATTTATATATTTATACATTTATACACTTTTATATATTTTTATGTACCTGAATTTATATTTATGCATTTTACATTTTTATATATTTATATTCATATATATATATATATATATATATATATATATATTTATATATTTTTTTTTTTTACATATATTTAGGTTTGACATATTGCTTTTCATGCATATGTTTTTAATCAATATTTTTAAACAATATCCTTAAACAGTACAATTGGTACAACAGTATGGCATAGGCTTTTTATGATTCTTTCTATTTATCATGATTTTATTCCTACTTACTATGTATTTCTCAAGGTTGTTATTCATACAGGTTTTCAAATGCTTTTACAATGTCTCCAGGATTTGTCAGCATGCATTTTTTGTGGCATGGTCTTTTAAGACAAAATGAGGTTATTGATTCATTAACTTATTTACTTATTATCTAATTAAATGTCAGCTAATTGGATGTATTTAGTATATAAGGGATGTGGTGTTGTGCTACCTTAGATTCTGATGAAGTCTCCGTGTTGGAGACGAAAGCGCTTAATCTGAGGGTTGGATGAGTAATTTTCTTCAATAAACTGTTTTCGTTTGTCTACTTCTGGCTGCCGTTGACTTTATCAAAGAAGACGTCCTTCATAATACAGTTTTTCTTGATATTCTCAATATCCTTGCTCCTATAAGAAAAGAGTTAAATTCATCTAGTCACCCTGGCTATCCCCCTTCTTGTAGGCAATTAATGTATAAGAGAGACAAAGTTTGGAGAAAGTGGCAAAATACATATTTTAAAACTGCTTCTAATTTTAACTCACACTTTATAGACCCAATAGCCACCCTCGACCAAAACTCCCTACAGAATCCCACCACCCCTGACAAACTTCAAAGCTCTAGTAATGACATTTTCAACTTAAAAACTGTCTCTACTTCCTATATAAAAATATTAACACAAACTTAAGCCCTTCTCACCCTCTGTAGACAATCTCCCATATGACTAGCTAAAGATTGCTGCCCCCCCCCCACCATTGCCTAAAGGATCTCTATCTTGATCAATTGATCAGTTCCTAAGTCATATGTCCCATCTCTCTGGAAAAAAGAATTACATTATTCCTCTTCATAAAGGGGGAAACTCCCCTGAAATAAACTTCAGACCAATTGCAATCGTGTACCCTCTTTCTAAGATCTTAGAAAAATTTATTCATAAACAACTTTTACAGTACTTACTCCAAGAAAATCTATTAACCTTCACCCAACACAGCTTTTGCCCAGATCTTAGGACAGCAACTGCCCTTGTTGCCTTTTCGGACCACATCATTAAAGCGAGAGATAACAACAACAATTTAGTTTTTCCCCCTTTTTTTAGATCTCTCTAAAGCTTTCCATATAGTCTCAAAAATGCCTGCTTTAGGCTTTTCCATTAATTGGCCCTCTGCTTTTTAAAATATTTATAAATGATCTACATCCATCATCCCAACAAGCTACACTTATACAGTACGATAATGTCACTGTCATTTGCTCACCTAATAGTCCTTTCCAGTTACAATTTATCACTCAGCAGGATTTTAACTCTATTGAAAACTGGCTCAGTGAGAATTAGTTTTTCCTAAATCCAAATAAAATAAAACTTTACTTATTTCTCCTCAAACAAATATAAATGACACCTTCAAAATATCCTCACTCAGCAATACTGAAATTGAAGTTGTACCTTATATAAAGTTACTTGGTGTTATAATAAATGATCAACTGGAATTTGATCTTCATATTCAAAAGTAAATAAAAACAACATAGCAAAATCTGGGTGTGCTCTATAGATCAAAAAGATTCCTTGCCAGCTCCTCAAGGGTTACTCTAGCCAATACATACCTCCTTCTTTCACTACTATACACCTCACCATTTTCATCAACATTCAGATCTCCCTAAGATGAAAACTTGAGCTTAGCTACTTTTGCAGCCAGGCAGTCATATAACTCCCACCACTGCCCTGCCCCCATATATTTAAACTAGGTTGAGTTATCTTACTACTTTAAGTTCACCCATCTCCTTCTTGCACATAAAATGGTATATAAATCCTCATTCTGCTCAGCAACCAGCACTATTCTTAACCATTACCTCCCTAATCACCCTCTTCTCTCATATGAGAAACACCACCTTGAAATCCATAAACCAAAAAAATCTATCTGTCACTGCCTATATTCATACTCAGTAACTAAGATCTGGAATAGTATTCCTACAGATATTAGATCAATGCCATGTAGTCACATATTCAAACAATCTTTAAAGAGATTCCTCCTTAACTCCTAGCTCTGTACAAGTCTTACACCAGGCTGACACTACCTGTTACTCCTTCTTTCTCTTCCTTTCTCTCCCCTCTCTACCTTTTTCCTTCCTTCTCCCTCCACCCTTCTCTTTCCCTTGATCTTCTTATTCCCCTTTCCTTTCCTCCCTTCTCGTATTAGCCAAAGCACTACTTACTTCTCCAGTAACTCCCTACTTTAACTCCATTTCCTAATTCTCCAACTGAAAAAGCTCTTTCCTTTCTCTTCTTTTGCCCATATTTAAAATGCTTAATACCTTTATCAATGGTTATTGCTACTGATTGTCCTTTACTAGGTGTTTACGATCCTATGATTGTTGTTAAAGATTCACTGTTTGATTTTCTGACCTGACTTTATTTATCTTGTATGTTGAATCTATTTGTTACTGCACTTCATGTGATAATATTATGTAGTTTATTAATTGAACTATGTATGTTAGAGCGTTTCTCCCCGGGCTTCTGCTGAAAATGGGACTCATGCCCAGTTGGACTTTCCCAGTAAACAAATGCCAAATAAATAAATAAAAATATTAGCATGTCTTATGTGGTGGTGCTGCAGTAGCATTGTCACCTCACAGTAAGACGTTGTCCTGTTCAGTTCTCAGCTAGAGCGTCTTCTGTGTGGAGACATGCATGAATGGGTGTTCATTCGTTGAAGGTTGTGCATCAGGGCTGGCAACTCGGCATGTAAAAATCTACTGCCAATCATTAGCGGACCGGAGTTCCGCTGTGGCAACCCCTGACCGGGAAAAGCCGAAAGACACAACAACAACATGTTACTACCAGTAGAACGCAATTGTCAGTCCCACCAAGTCAAGGCTTGCTACAATACACTCATCTTTCCCATGTATGCATAAGCACTTCATATCATTTACAGTATTAATAAGCACTTTATGTATATTTTGTTTTAGTTTAAAAAAGATTTAATAAAGGTAAAGCTGATTCATAATAAACTGAATGATGTCTAACGTGTGAGTTTATTATGTGTAGTTTTTCTTTGTCTTCCCTCCCCTTTTTCTCTTTTTTATTATTTTAATTAAGCATTCCGTTGTCCTTTATTTTATTTTCTCCCATTTCTGTTCATTTTTATACAGACCCAAATTCCTTAGGAGTAGCCCAGATGCTTACCTACCAGTTTAGGGAATGCTCACTCTCTACTCTTCCAGGGGCACAGTCACAAGACTGAGACAGTGTATTGAGTTGTATTCCTCTTCATCGCTGTCCTTTCATAATACTCTCTTCTATGCCCTCTTACCTACTTCCTACCCACACTTCCCTCTTATATATCCCAGAGAAAAGCATAATATTCCTCCTCCCCCACCTCTTCACCTCTTCCTGCACAACAAAGTTGATGTATTCCTTCTGTGTTTCCCTCTTTGCTGTGTCTCCCTTTTTCAATCTTTCCTATATTTGCATTTTCACCCACTAATGAAACCAATGTGTCCACATATGGATACCCCTATATAAGATATTGACATACCCTTATAAGATATAGACCTTGATGAGTGGATGGGAAACTGAAAATTTACCCCAGTGGCTCTTGCTGGACCGAGGCACAGGGAACTAATCTAAGGGGGCGGCGAAAGCCAACACATTCTGGCTAGGCTTATAGATGCCCTCGGGAAGATAGCCTAGTACTTACCTATGAACCTAAAATCCTTTATTTTTTAAATATAATTATTAAAGCTTTACAGAGTCCATCTCTTGATTTCAGTCTTCTCAGTGTGACTGTGCATAGTCACATTCTTTGCAATATCTGAGTATATATGAATTCATGCAAAGCCTAAGGCTTTCACATAGTTCTTCACATACTGTATACTTAATGCTTATCTTCAGGTGCTTTCTGCTTTTGACGTATGCAGGCATATTTATCAAAACACTTTTGCATTTCTTTAATCAGCACAAACAACTTGTGCATAGTGTATCTGCATATAGACCCAGTGCTAATCGCCACAGATAACTACTATGCAGGTGCAAAACCCAAATCTATGAATGCCACCCTGAGATGTATTTGTTCATAGATTCATAGGTTCATAGTTAAGTACTAGGCTAGCTGACCTTGCCATCCATTTTAAACCTTGCCAGTTTCCCTTTTTTGTACTCAAAATAACCTATCCTATTTGGTTATAGATTGATCTTACCCGTCCCATGGCCAATAATTATATATTACCCCTAATGACAATAACCTGTATCATATGAACGACAACAATGTTGAGCAAAAAAGTTGTCGTTCATTGGATTCATTGATACAGCTTTTTGTGCCTACGTTTTAATAACCTGTATCATACCATAGATGACTTGAGGGGATTCATACATCGGCTAAAGCATTTAGTAGCTGCATCCTACCATCAGTAGTTTGGGAGCCAGTCCTCAGATAAATTTTTTATTTCCCATCATAGATCCAAGTTGTGCTTGAATATGGACAGGGACGAACTTTGTTTTATGTGGATAGGGAGTTTATTCCAGAGCAGTGGTATCCTCTGTGAGATATATCTGTCCTTCCAAACTATTGTATTGATGTTGCAGAAGAGGCTTAAATACCTAGACTGAGTATTTCTAATACCATTTAACTTGCTGATGATCAGCAAATCCATCAGTAATGGGTCGGAGGATGCCTGGTATACCAGACACAGGTCACCTCAAAGCAATCTCTAAAATACTGAGTATAGTAACAGGGCTTTGAGTTGGTCCATATAGCACATGTTGTTTAGGCTTTGTATCCTTTTAATAAAGCATATCTGTGGGCATTCCAGTTGTTGCATGTGTCTGGACAGATACATGCTAAAGGGGGCATTATATTCAATGACTGACCACATGAGGGCTGAGTAAAGGGGTACAATGACAACCCTAAATCTAGACACAAAGCCTTTGTTTATAAGTTTTGCAGTATAGGACTACAATGGACTTATGTTGGTCAAAAGTTATTCTGCTGCCCATATAATTTTCAAATATGGAATAACTGGATCAACTCATAGGGGCGTATTCTCATTGTGGTCATTCCATGGGGTAGATGACTTCCCAAAGGATATAATAATGTATTTTTTGGCATTAAATTTCAATCAGTGATTTTGGCACAAGTTATTTATTTTTTCTGCAGGTTGGCTAAGTCATTTGTGGAGTCAATGACTACTCCTAGCTTCCTGATACTCCAAACTTAGTCATCCAGAGCCCTTTGATGATAGCTTTTATTTCAGAAAAGTAGATGCCAAGCAGGTGAGGTCTCAGCACAGAACCCTGGGGGACTCCATGGGGGACTCATCACTTTGTGTATGCAACTTTCACCATTTTGATTATCTGCATCCTATCTGTGAGCCAGCTGGCAATCCAGCAGGTGATACACGGGTTTATTCTCAGTTTATTTAACTTTTCTACTATGTCTTATTTTTTCATTTCTCCTAGTTACTTTTTCTAAAATATCTGACACTCCTTATACTGTACATACAACTAAATTGGTAGTATCTTTCAAAATATTCGCATGGAAGTCTAAAAGTATGAATTTGCTATCCTTTTTACTGTTGAGCATAAATTAATTTTCATGTAAATAGTGGTGTTTTAACACCTAATTGTCTAAATATTGTTGTTTTACTGTTTAATTGTCTAGCCACACTGACCTGGAACCAACTAATGCATTACTGACCTTGTGCTGCAATTGATTGTAATTTCTAGTTGAAACTGGAGCTTTTCTCCTTGGGCATCCGCGGAAAAAGTGTATTAGCTTAGTTGGACTACCCTGGTCAACAAATGTAAAATAAATAAATAAATAAATGCCTGGGAACTAAAGGCAGAGGTGACAAGAATGATGTAATCTCAGATAACCCAACAGAAATGTTTGATAGTAATTTAAGAACTATCTCAGAGAGTGAGTTTGTGCATTTTATATTTGTCTTTGGACCTAGAAACATTCTCTCATCAGCACTTCTCATCTGTATTTCCCTGGCTCGATAAGTAAGTTATTTAGGTCCAGTGATTTCTCTTAGAGCTACATAGGAATATAATAAAGATTAGTGTAGATGTTTTCTGTATTTATTTGAGACTGTCCTGCAATGTTGTTTTAAAATATTTCCTGTGATTCTGAACTCTGTTGTCACTGAGTTGAGTTATTGAGTATTGTTTTTTTTTTAAATTATTTATTATTAATTTATTTTATTATTTTATTTATTATTTTATTTTATTTTGCATTTATTGACTGGGATAGTCCGATTGGATTCATGTCCATTTTCAGCGGAGGCCAGGGGAGAAAAGCTACAAACTTACAAACAGATGAAGGCAAGCAAGTTGCAGTATATGCACAAACATATTGTATCAACATACACGTTACAATCTCACATTTCAAGCCTATGAAGAATACAATTTATAATCAGAAATACACACATATATGTTACAGTTTCTCTCATCAAACCTATATGTGCAGCTTATATACAGATTATCTGCACACATGTTACAGTTCCTATTTCAAACCTTTTAGTGTAGGAGGTTAGTCAATGTGAAAAAACACAAGGATATGGTAGAAGATGAGGATTTAGTCAGGGTTAGAGCAAGGACATAACCAGTGAGTTTTAAAATCTGGGTTAGATTTTTTTTGAAATGGCTAAGTGAGGGGTTCAGAGTAAGGTCAGATGGGAACGAACTCCAGGTTATGCCTTCTGAATTTGCAAACAAAGATTCTCCAGATAGGTTGTTATCTTTAACAAAATGAAGTGGCCTGGCATTTTTGTAGGGATGGATAATGTTTTTGAGGGATGGATAATATTTTTATAGGGATGGATAATGTTTTTGTAGGGATGGATAATGTTTTTGAGGGATGGATAATGTTTTTGAGGGAGGGCATTTTTTCTGGATAGTTAATAACCTTGAATGCTACAATGAGTTGATTATATTGAATTAGCTTGGGGAATTCTAGCCAACCTAAAAGGTTTAGGTTTTGAAAGTGGTGTGTCCTGTAGGGAGTTCCTGTGGCAAACCTGACAATTTGATTGTAGCAGCTCAATAGTTTGCTGAGTTCAGTTTTATTCAAGTTAGTGAGTATTGACGAGACATAGAGTAGAGTTGAAAGCAGATGGGTATGGGCAATTGCAGTCTTAGCTAGAGGGCTGTGGAAAGGTTTATTTTTGTATAGGGAGCCAAGTTTTTTATTAACAGTTTTAATAGTTTGGTTAACGTGCATGTCATATTTAAGGTTGTTGTCAATTATAACACCCAGGAGGTTAGTATACATAACTGGTGAGATTATGGTCCCATTGTTAGATCTTATAGTAAACGAAGGTTGAGAAGATTTGTAAGTAGGGGAGAGGAGGAATAGGTTTGTTATGTTGGGGTTTAATTTCAGCTGTTGATTAGAGAACCAATTTTCCACTGTGTTAAAGGTTTTCTGGGTTAAAGTAAGGAGATCTTTAGGGGTAGAGGCTGAGCAAATCAGGATGGAGTCATCGGCATATTGTATACAGGTTGCATCTGGGATTACAGTGTGGAGGTTATTGTAAAGAGGGAGAAAAGAACGGGACCTAATATGGAGCCTTGAGGGACACCAAGAGTAACGGGGAGAAGGGTGGCGAGTTTGTCCTGCCATAGGACAACCTGCTGTCTTCCACTAAGATAAGATTGAAACCATTGTATAGCATGGTTGTTTAGGGATATTTTATTTAGGGTAAGTAAGAGTAGCTGGTGGTTAACCATGTAGAAGGCCTTGGAAAGGTCGAGAAACAGGGCAGAAGATAGTTTGTTGTTGTCACGGTTAGAATTTATGACATTAGAAAAGGAGAGGAGGGCTGAGGTTGTACTGTGCTGTGGTCTTAATCCATGCTGGGAGTTGGCCAGAAGATTATGTTGAATGAGGTAGTGTAAGAGTTGTTTATGGATACAATTTTAGCTGGAGGGGAAAGGATAGCTATCAGTCTATAGTTTGACAACTCAATAGAGCTGCCTCCTTTGTAAAGTGGAATGACATGATATTTTTCAGATAGTGAGGATAGAGGCTTCAGTTATGGTTCTATTTATCAAAATAGAGACAGGGTATGCTATGACATTGGCAGCGTTTTGCAGGTAGTCGGTGGGGAGGAGGTCAGCTGAAAGGGTGGTTGGTTTGAGGTTTTTTAATTACGGCTGTAATGAGTGAGGTAGGAACTTTTTGGAAGCTAAAGGAGAGAATGTTACTGGGTTTAGGGGTATCAACATTAGGACAATTGGGTTTAAGTTTCTTAGCAAGGGCCTGGATGGTTTCTGTGAAGAAACTGTTGAAGGTGTTGGCAATGGACTCTGGCATTTTTTGGGTTGGGGCTGAGCGGGTTGGAGATGTGGATTGCCCTGGGTGGAGGAGTTTTTTAATACCTACCCCAAACTTCTGAGGTTTTTGTATCATTTCTATCTTGCCAAAATTTCAGTTGATCTTGTGGGGCTGTAGAGGAGTTCCAGGTATTCCAGGCATTATTTCTTTGAATGATTTTTAGTTTGGTATCTTTAGTGAGCCAGGGGCACCCTTTTTTTAATTCTAATAGAGCGTGCTGGTGCATGGTTGTCAGGGATGGCTAGGAATGTGTTATTAAAGTGTGTTACTGCCTCATCTAGTGGTAGTTGTTTTAGAATTGACCAGTTGTATAATTTTAGTTCTTCTAGGAATTTATTAAGGTTGAAGTTTTTGTTATTTCTTATTGTTTTATTGGTAGGTAGATGTGGACATTCAACGTTACGCCTAATAATATACATTAAGAAATTATCGCTTAGATATTCAGGGAGAGTACCTGATTTGTACATGTGGTGGGGGTTTTAATTAGTATGAAGTCTAGGATACTTTCTTTATTGTTAGGCTTGCTGATCCTAGTAGGGGAGGATATAGTTTGTGTAAACCCATGTAGGTTTACATGGGTGGTTGAGGTCACTGCAGTGCAGCTATTCCAATCTATATTGAGGTCCCCTAGAACAATGGTTTCTTGGGGGTAGGCATTGTATAGTCAGTGGAGGATGTCTTTAGGGGTCCCTGAGTTGTTACCTGGGAGAATATAGACACATACAATGTTTATACATCTGTTTTTATTTATTTGTAATTTGGAAATCATAATTTCTGCTTTGTTAAATATGGGTGGTTGAAGGTTGTCTAGAGTAACATTTAGGGTGGTTTTATACAGAACAGCAACCCCTCCCTCTTTCCTGATAGTATGATCTAGCCTGAGTATATTATACCCTGGAGGCAAAATTTCATTATCTGGCGTAGTTGGTTTTAACCATGTTTCGATGAGACAAAGTATATCGGGGAGTAGGTTATTAGGAAGGCATGGAGGTTGTGGACCTTATTGCTGATGCTTCTAATGTTTAAGTGGCAGGTCAATAGGGAGTTGAGGGGTCTGTTTAGGCCTTGTCTTATGTTTGGGCTGTTAACATTAGAGTTAGTGTTGTCTGGGGATGGTGGGCCAGGATTGGAATGGATGTCCCCATCAATAGTAAGGGTGTGGGGCAAGCTAGCTATGAGATTTAGAAATTTATTTATCAGTTTTTGGTAGTATTTAATTTTAGTGGGGGCAGCCATGGTTGTGCAGAGGTTATAGCTGCCTCACAGCAAGAGGTTCTCTGGTTCAATTCTCAGCCGGGGACCCTTCTTTGTGGAGTCTGCATGTCCTCCCTGTGGTTGCGTGGGTTTTCTTCCAGGTGCTCCAGTTTCCTCCCACATCCCAAAGACATGCTGTAGATGGATTGTACACTCTAAATTGGCCCTAGGTGTGAGTGCGTGTGTGCTTGCGTGTGCTTTCTGTGGAAGGTTGGGCGCTGGGCTGGCAACTCAACACCGTAAAATCTCCACTGCCAATCATGAGCGGACAGGTGATCCGATGTGGTGACCCCTAACTGTGAAAAGCCGAAAGAAGAAGAAGGTAGTATTTAATTTTAGTATTAACATATCTGGGTATAACAGGGTGGGCATTAGTAGGGGTATAGGAGTTGGCGCTGCTGGACATGGAAGAGTAGACAGAATAGTTTGAGAGGATTGGAGTGGTGACAAGGCATTTGTGATAGTTGAATCCTATATGATATTGTTTTTTGTAGATGGTGAGAGAATAAAGGGTGACTAGCAGAGGTAGGATGTAGAGTAGAGGTGGTATTTTTGAAGAATTAATGGGTATTAGAGACATAATGGGGCATTATACTTCTGATAGGTAGGTAAACCAGGTGTAATAGTAGGTGGAGAGATAGTGGTAAGGGTGGGATTATGAAAGAAATCCTGTTAATGGTTGGTTGAGGAGGGGGAGGGGGTGTGGCTGAGGGGTTATAAATGTAAACCTTTTAATTGTGGCTGATTTGTTTAGAGATATTTAAGCTCTTAAAGTACTTGCATATGTATTTGGTGACTCTGTATAGGCCACTCTTAAATAGCCTTAAAAGTTTTGGTCACACTTACCATTTGGATAACAGTAACATTACACAGTAGAGTTGGTCACCCTTTGGGAACGGCCTTATAGTAGCTGATAAAGGGTGGTTTGTGGCAGCTGGTACTACCTTATAGTCTGGAGAGAAGGAGGCACAGCTTGTAAACCTGTGCCAGCCTTCCCCAGGAGTGTATGTGTATTTGTATATAAATCAAATCTCAAAGTGTGTGTGTGTGTGTGTGTGTGTGTGCGTGTGTGTGTGTGTCAGCTACTTGGGCAGGGATACGAAGAACTGGTTGGACAGAGAGGGTGCTGGAAGTTTTGGCTTGACCACTCGGCTGAGATATTAACCCTATAGCTGTGCCAATGGGGAGTCTTACGGAGGATCTGGAGAGAGAGGGAGAAAACAGCACCAGACTGACTGTGATCTCTGTGTGCTCTTAAGGGAAATTGTACTTTACTGTGTGTGTGTGTGTGTTTGTTATCCTCCCAATGTGCACATCTCTCACTGGTGTAATTGGTGAGGATTGAAGTTCCTTGATTATTGGGCCAGTGCAGGGGCATCACAGCCTGGTTCTGTGAAGGCCCTCCCTTATGCAGAGGAACGACTGTAGCTGTTCTCCATTCACTTTGTACAAAAACATTATCAAGGCTGACAGTGCTATTAGGAGTGTGGCAAAGGTGAATCCTTTGAAAAATACTGCTGGAAAAGACTGCTTGATATCATGGCAGAGCTGCTTTAAATGCAGGGGCTGTGGAAGAGGTTCTCTTCCTCATATGAAAAATGGCTGAGAACATAATGGCAGAGGTGGGAAGGAAGCCTCATCACTACATGAATGCCTATGTATCTGTATTGCATCTACAATGATGGACACGGGACAGTGAAGGAGTCAGCTGACTACATTGTTTATCATTTCAGTGATGAGCATGGTGATTGCAATAAAAAACCTCTGTCACTGTGCCTTGAAAAGGTCCCTCACATCAATCATCTTGAAATTTGATAAGATTTTAAGCTGTATTACAAATAGCTGCAGTGAATAAATGGTACTCATCTTGGACTGATCCATTGAAGGAATGCTATTCTGTTTAAAACTGGTTTCCAGATGACATATTAGAGGGTGACACTTCTTGCACTGGATGAATAGTTGTGTTGTACTATATCTTGGGCCCAGGAAAACTCACAGAATAATTTATTCTTGTCATTTAAGCATCTCATAAATGGCATACATATTTTACATTTTCTGAGCTGCACTGAATATCTTTGTCAAATGTAAAGTTTCTGATGGTAACTAAATCATGTGAGTGTTCATATGATGCAAAATACAGTTTATTCTACTATAAAAAATATGTCAAAGCAGCAGTGAATAAGGTGAAATGGTGAGGTCATAATGTGGAGCACTGGAAAATGCTTATATTCCGTCGCCTCTCTGTATTTCATTGATAAAATACTAGTCCCGGTAGTAAAGAAGACACCCAATTCCTATGGGCATTTGGGATCTTGTAATATACCAGTAAAATGCTGTTTTATCAATGCTAAAATCATCAGTTGACCAATCAAAAGGTGGGCCAACGGGAAGACAGAAACACTGTCAGTTGTGATAATTAGATATGACAACTGTCATAGCAACTACTTTTTTCCCATGTATAACTTTGGTATCTACAAGAGTTCTTCAAAACTAGAATGCACTGAATACATTAAATCAGTAATAATTTCATGGATTCCATGAATCTGAGTACACAAATGACCCATGTGTTAAAGTAATACAGTGTTTTATAAAATAAATGAGTACACAAATAACCAAAACTCATATTGTCAAGTAATACTGAGTCTATATAAAAATGCAAAATAAATAAATAAATAATAGCACAAGCATGTTTCCAGGGGATAAGACTCTCTGACCCCCACCCTCACACAATCATATCTATATATTCACATTCTGAGTCACTGTCTGATATGAGAAAGCCTGATCATTCTAAGAAAAAAAAAGTTGCCTCGACCTTTCTTTGTGATATTGTAATCTGAAAATCATCAGAGCCTTACAGTTTCAAGGCTACACTCACTGCAACTATAAGAAATACACAAAAATGCAATGAGCAAACACAACTTCAAACAATCGTGCTTCAGCAAGAAAAGAAAATGAGCAGTTATTGTTTGAGTAGCTGAAACAACCATAACTTTGGCCGTCACAAGACTGATGTAAGAAAGATGATTATGAAAAACTCACTTAAGCCTCTGGCATGTCCTCTCAAATGTCACAGCCTCCAATGTATAACAGTTTTGATGAGAGCACCATTACAAACCAGTATTCATATGTGTAGTATGCCAACTAGCCATACATAATGTTCAGGGTCTCTGTGCATCTGAAACTGAGCATGATCTGCTTCCATGTCTGTTATTGATCACAATGACGTCACCTTTACTAAAGAAAGATCTATCATACCTAAACAAGTGCACTCTTTAAACAACCAGATTACATGAATGCATGTTTAATGATTGCATGAACATAGAGAGAATGCCTTATGAATTCCTTTAACGGTGTCAGAACTAATCAAAACATTCCAATGAAGATTAAGAAGACACTGTTTTGTATCCAGCCAGACAGTGTATTGCTCTATTAAATAGAAAAATATCATTATATCACCACTCATACTACTGAATTACATACCATGCTTTATTATGCAGCAACACCTACAGCCAACCATTACAGTTCAAGAAATAGTTGTGGAAATGCCAAATAATAGAAACTCTTCTTATTCTTGTGGGGACATTACTAAAGCTGACATTTATGAGTCACAATAACACATAATCCAGCAAGACAGACTGCAGCTGATACATAACTTCTTAACTGTCCAGATTTTCACAGTTTGTTCCTCATAAAATGTGTGGTTTTCTGGCAAATCACCAAAGACTGAAGTTACTAAGTAATGGTATATATCTCAGTTTCAGACTTCATATTCTTTACAAAATGCATGCTAACACAAATCCTGTTATTTTATCAGCTTTGTACGTTTATAAGAACAATATTTAAAATCTGTCCCTTTTTTGGCTTTTGCCCCCCTCCCCCTTAGGCTTTGTCAAGATTTCTTGCTCTAAGAAGTTGAGAAGTATGAACTGATACAAAAATGAAGTCACTGCTTGCTCCAGCTACTTGTCACATTAATCAGTGATGCCATACACATTGTACAAGATCATGCATCGTGGGCCGGCAGTTTGAGCAAGGTGAAGCAGTTTACCTGCTCAAATTATCCCATTAAGAAAAATAGGTGAAATGCAGATAATAAAAACATACACTTTGGATGAGCCTCCACCTAGCAAAGTTTAACTTGACAAAGTTAAAACCTCTGATCATTGCTTTCCAGAGGAAATTGCTGCTGCTGTGGTTTGTAAATGAACAACGGCAGTGATTCCTTTCCTGTGGGAAATTTCCTCACTCTTTGTTTGCATGACCTTGGAGCTGCTGTAGATATGTTCAGTGAAAGTGGAGGGCTTGCCCCTAACATGACATCCCAGCAAAAGACTTCATTTGCTGGTTTTCACTAGAAGAAGTCTATGGCTGACTGCTGTCATTCATCTGTAAACTTGTATAGCTGTAGCTGGACAAGTTGTTTATCCTATTAAAACTAAAAGGTACTGCAGAAAGAAAATACTTAATGAGGCATCTGTAAATATCAGAAATGTATTTATTCATACAAAATACCTAATGAATTATTTGTAAATATTAGAAATATAATTATTTATGCAAAATACCTAATGAGGCATTGTGAAAATATTAGAAATATATTCCTTCATGTGGTCTGACCTTGGAAGCTTACTCTTCACTTTGTTGCTGCTGAATTCATAAGGAAAATATTTTAAAACTTCGGGCCGGATTCACGAAGGTTTGCACAGAGTCTTAGAGTAGAGTAAGACACCATGCAGCCAACATGTCCGCCGAGCGATCCAGGAACAGCCGGTAGGGGCGTGCAACTGAGCTCTCCAAACTAGTCCTACACGGACAGGGCTGGGATATGCAAATTACCTCAATTGCAGGTGAAAGTTATGCAAATGAGGTAAATTTGCGATCCAGGAAACCTGAACCTGTCCGAGTAGGAGTAGTGTTAGTTGCAGAAATGTACTCAGTTGATAACTGAGTACGGTTCTGAAAATAGCAAAACAGAGCCGTGTCAGCTGGAAAAAAAGCATGCATTTACAGGAGGAAGCATGCCAATGGCCAAAAATACAGCCATTAGCAACGGGAAGTGATGCAAATTAAAAATAAAATAACTTTTTTTTTATCGCGATCTCTGGGGTTTAACCATAGCGCAGCGCCGCGCAAACGCGCTGCATCCTAAAAAGCAGAAAATTAATAATTAAGATCCACAAATGTGGATTTTATAGCTAAAATGAATTTGCAATGCAAGGGAATGGCAGGCTGAAGACAACATGGCCACCGAGTAGAGGTTGCTAAGGGGGGAAGCTCAGTCTAAGAGATGTAACTAAGCATTAGTAGGCAATCCTATGCAAAAGAGAGTTAGGATAGTGAATCGCAAGTTTACATAGCAAATGAGCTCAGTCAGTGGAGTGTAGGAGTAGGATAAGAGGAGTAACAGAGTAGAAGATAGGTGACATCATGAGGGGGTATGTATGAAAGGAGTGAAGCTTATTGGAGCAGAGTGTCATGTGTCAGCTTACATTTACATAATAGTGAAAGAGGTGTGTCAACACGTAGGCCAGGTAAAGTCAAGAAATTGAAGGTGTATGCCATGGATAACACCAAAGTTTCTTGCTGAGCGTGCATCTGCGCGTGTGCACGCCAGTAAACTCGAGTAAGACAATGTGCACGCGTGTAAGCGTGTGTGTGTGCATGTAGGCTTGAGTAAGCATATGTAAGGCTGTGTAAACAGTTGTAAGCGCGTTTGCGCCAGTGTGCGTGCGTTTTAAGAAGAATAAGCAAGCTTTAGTCCATGTAAGCATGTGTGCGCATGTGTTAGCTGCTGTGCGCATGTTTGCGCTTGTGTGCGCGGCGCTCACCCCCCCCCCCCGAGGAAACAGTAAGGAAAAAGGAAGCACACCAAATAGTGGAAGTTACCAGGGAGTGCTAGCAGAGCTAGCAGGTGAAAACAATCATAATCAGGCAATTACCCAGGCAGAACACTAGCCCAGCCCAGCACTTAAAACTCTGCAAACAACAGTCCATTATGTTTCTCTTAAGAGACACTGCAACACTGCAGTAAGCTAATAGAAGTGAAAACTGAAAAGGCTTCACTGAGACAAAAAATGTTAGGGGCTGCCATTGCTGTTATAAGGCGACATATGCAACATGCTGAGGGTGGTGATAATGCAAATGCTGCTGGACAACCCACAGTGAGGAGACAGAGAAGAGTGTACAGGCCCAGGGTTACCTACCAGGGGCTACATGAGCTGGAGATAGTGGAGCGCTATAGAGTGGACAGAGACCACTTGCAGCAAATAGTTGAGCTGTGCAGGCCACGCCTCACACGCAGAACCAACAGAGGGGAACCCATCCCAGTGGAGACTAAGGTATGTGTTGGCCTAAGAATATTAGCAACAGGTACCTTCCAGAGACCAACTGGTGATATGATGGGGATATCACAGGCATCAGCATCCAGGGTACTGCACCAGTTCCTGGATGCCATGTCAGCACATGTCTGTGATCATGTATATTTCCCCAATTCCCGTGAGGTATTGGCCAGCAATATGCATCTCTTCCAGCAAATAGTGGAATACCCTGAGGTAGTAGGTGCAATAGACTGCACTCACATACACATCAAAGCACCAGCCGGTGAGCAGGGTAGGGTCTACTTCAACCACAAGGGCTTCCCCGCCATCAACTGCCAGGTCATGTGTGATGCCCAGGGCATAATAATGATTGTGTGTGCTCGCTGCCTTGGAAGCTACCATGATTCCCATATCTGGCATCTGACGCAGCTGTACCAGACATTTGCCAATGGGGACATCCCACATGGTCACCCAGTGGGGGATGCTGGCTATGCACTGGAGCCGTGGCTGATGACACCCATCAGAAATGCACACACACCTGAAAAGGAATGCCATAATGAGGCACACACACAAACACGAAATGTAATCGAGCATGTGTTTGGGCTGCTCAAGTCACAGTTCCGGTGCCTGGACACATCTGGTGGAGCCTTGCAGTACTCACCAACTACATGTACCCAAATTGTCATGGTATGTGCTATGCTACATAATATGATCCTGCGAAAACAGCTTCAGCAGGACCAGCACAGGCCTGGGCCAAACATCCCCCCACCATTGCCAAGGCCATCACAGACAGAGTGTAACTCAGAGGACGAACAACCTGAGCCTACCCCAGTAGGCAGAAGGAGGCGTGCCCAGTATGCTTTGGCCTTGGCAAAGAGGCAATGCATAGCACATACACTGACTCAGTAGGAACTCTGGAAATGATACCTCTCTCTGACCCGCACATATAGTAAATGGGATGCCTACGTTGACACTACCTGCTTTCAAACATGTATAGGGAGTGTAGTATGTGCATCCAACATAGGCAGCCCTGCATCAACACCTGAGGCATGATTGCCATGTGTTAAGCAATATAGCAGTGCTAAACAGCATTTACCATTAAGAAGTCAATGTAAACAAAATCGCACACACCAACTACAACAAATGTGGTCAATGTAGAGTAATATTGGCCAATGTCCAGCAATAATGGTTAATATTGAGCAATGTTGGACAAGCTGGGTCTAGGTAGGGCATAGCTGAACAAAAGCCAACATGCTCATATTTGCTCTACTGGCCCCTAAGCAGTCTGGTCTGCTCAGTATGAAAATATAAGCGGCAATGGGCCTCAAACTCAGGATACTGTGCACTATAGTCATAGTACTGAACCACTAAACCATGACAGTAGTGCGGTGGCTAGCCTGTATGAAGAAATGTTGATAAGTCTATGCAAAGTATTTCACGGAGACCCTGCAGGCACAGCATACTCCCTGTTGAGTTATGACACAAAGGTGAGTCCTGCAGTAAGAATAGAACTTGACTTTCAACACACAACACAAATGTTAATATTGGACATGTAGACATACATCAACAAATGTAGTGGATCTCAGACAGCAACATACTGAAAGGTCACACTGGGCATGCTCACACTCTTGATTACATGAGACAAATGTCAGGCAACAGAACACTGACAGTCTGAAATGGGCATGCTCACACACTTAGGCCATGTTGGAGTACAGCACTGGGCCACACATAGCAGGCAGTTGCATGTGTTAACCCAAGAACCCCTCACTACCCAGCAATCTGTCCTGTGCACACACTTATATGACAACAGACACGTATATAATATAGTGGAACCCTGCCATAAGCAAATATGTTCTGCAGATACCTAAGCGGTTCATATAAAGTGTGAAAGCAAAGATGATAAAAACCTGAAAACAGTATCAGCAATAAACATTGTGCATCATGAAAATTATCATAGGTTCAGAGGCTGATACTAGGCTATCTGCCCTAGGGCATGTGCAAGCATAGCCAGAGTGTGTTTGGCTTCTGCAACCCAGTCATATCAGAACACTGTGCCTGTGAATAGTAGGTCACACAAGATAGCCCATTTACCTTCAGTGTATTGTGCCTCTGTCTAGCAGGGACCCAGAAAATATCCCATGGGTAAACATGTGATCACCCATCCACTTGTCAAGATGTCACCTGTAGGTGGTCAGTGGGTGGCTCTGCCTATGCAAAACTGTGACTACACTCCGGAGTGAGAGGAGGCTTTCTGATAATAATCTGTCCCCCCCAGCATGTCCTTTTAACATCAGTGCTGAGGTATATGTCTCTGGAGTGTGTAGCACCAAGGGAGTCGGATATCCTGAGGTAGAGCATGTCCAGTAAGTCTGGGTCAGATATTGCCTTCAACTACAGGCACACAACACATCTATGTAGGTGGTAAGTGACTGAGTAGAGCTGGAGTTACTGTATCGGAACTGTACAGGCCATCTGTGTGAGTCCCTACATCTGCTCGATGAGTAACATTTGCAGCCATTACAGTTGCTGCAGGTGTCAGGTAAGGTACATCCCAAATGTGGCATAGTAACCAAGCATGGTCGTGAAGAGTATAGGGGCACAATAACCACACGTGATCAACATGTGAAACCATGTGGGATATGATGGGCTATGTAGACGTACTATCTAACCACTATGGTAATAGGATTGTCAAAGGTGAGAGTACAAAAAGGTCATGTCCCCAAACCCGTAACAACTACTACTGTATGTAATGGATTGCAACCTATGTGGTAATGTGTGGGCATCTTGTCATCCTCAAAGGGGATGACTATGCAACTAATGGCATGTAGCCGTGGGCCATGGCTCAGGCACCAGTCAACCTATCTCTGTGAGACCCTGTATGAGTATGAATGTGCCAGCAGGAGAGCTGATTATGGCACCCAGTTTGCAGTCATCTGTGAACATGGGCAGCCATATCCCTCCTGTGATAGCCTGTACATCACACAAATATATACTGAGCAAGAGAGGTCCCAGGACTGAGCCTTGTGGGATGCCATGTGTAACTGGTGTATAGTCAGATATGGCACCTGCAACACTGAGCATGTGGGTGCTATCCCTGATCCAAGTAGCAATCCATTGTGTCAGATATGTGTCGATATTGATGCTGGTGAGCCTATGCATAATGGGCGAGTGGGGTATTGTGTTGAAGGGTTGTGCAAGGTCCAGGCAGGCTGTGTGGACAACCATCCCAACACTGATGGACCTGGTAACTGTTGAAAGAATATGAACAGATCCAACAGGCAAGATCTGCCCACAACAATGCTGTAATGTGTAGGACCCAGTGTCTGTAGGTTTCCCATGTCTATGTGCATGAGTCCCATTACAATACACTCCATAGCTTTGCAGAACAGGCTAGTTAGCCTTTCAGGCCGATATTGTCTGCGGTCTGTTGTGGCAGTATTCAGTGGAGCAGGACCACTATCGCTGTATGTCATTCCGTGGGTACATATCCTGCAGTAACTCTTATATCGAACAGTGATGTAATGTGAGTGTTACGTCTGTCATGAAGGCTGTCTACGACACAGGCCGGGACACCGTCTGGTCCCATTGATGCTGTGTTGTCCGCTGTGGGGAGGGCAGCACTCACCTGTTTACTCGCGATGTCTGGGAGGTTACATTCTGTTGGTATGGACAGTACCACCTTAGGGGGGATGGGGGGACATCTGCACGGGACCTGTTTGCCAGGATGATGGCAATGTCAGTGGATTCAGGGTATGTTTAGTCAGTATGCAGTAACACACAGCATATCAGTGAGTGTCCAGCCAGGTACCTGAATTAACTGAAGAAGGCCTTGTGAGTGCCTGACATGTCTGGTGCAATTGTCCATTAAAAGCATGCCTGACATAAATACCCGAGTGATTGTAGCAGTCTGCTAGTACAGATCACTGATGCCTTCCCTGTCTGGGATCATGCTCTATCATGTAGTAGCTTCCTCCATTTGTTGTAAAGCGTATTAATGGCTGGGGTCTACCAGACAGGTCCACTGCCATTGGAGGAGTGAGTCCAGTTGTTATTTTGGATGTAACAATCCATGCGGTCCACTAGGTGTCCATAGAATGGGTATGTAAAGGATTCAGCAGTCTGAGCCATACTTACCACTTACCCAGGGTCTCTGAAGGATACCACCGTGGTTTGGAGGAGTGTGACGTTTGCTTTTGGGAAGTTCACCAAGATTACCCAGGATGGGTGTGGGGACGGGATATGGATATCCAGTGAGATAAAGTATGTTTTGTAATAACCAATGAGGGGTATATCGCAGGTGTGGAACATAGAGTCCACATGTCAGTGATGATCATGTCCAATATGTTGTCCCCTCTTGTGGGTGTGGTGACCGGTTGTGCCATAGCATATGAGTTTAGAAATAGTAGCAACTGTTGGGTGAGGGTGTTGGGGCCTGAGTACTATCCACAGTCAATGTGTGGGTATTTGACGTCACCCAATATAATGGTGTTTGGGGAGACCGTCATATTGTCCAATGTTCCCAGGAAAGCTGAGTGAGGTTGCTGAGTTGGGGAGTATGGTCTGTAGCAGGCAACAAACCAAAAGGCAGATTTGCACAATGTTATGTATGGTCTGTGATGCATATGTATGGTCTGTGATGCATTGTGCAGTACTATCAACCCGGAGGTATGTGTATCTATGATGTATATGGAAACTCCCCCTATTTGTGTTGGCCATTCCGAGTTATGTGGTCAGAAAGCATGGTACAAAATACAACCTGGTAGTGCTGGTGTGCATGTGGGAGCCCGAACCATGTGTCTGTTAGTGCACAGATATTGCTATCCTCCATACTGTGAAGATTCCTGAGTGGGCACAGTTTGAGGGTAATACATCTGGTGTTGAGCAGCATTACCCTCAGTGTCATGTACTCTGTAATGTCTATGGAGGTGGTTCTATCCTTTGAGCCCCACTTAAAAAAGGCAGTATGGTGGCAGCAAGTGCCCTAGCCAATATTCAAAAGTCCAAGGGTGACAGGTGCAAGCTGTCCATAGGGAATCTACGTGGCATGTCGAGCATGTCACCCCAAGGTGACAAACACTGTATCCCCTTTGAATAACACCAATATGTTAGCCAACTGTTAAACGTGATCAGTTTGTTGGTATACTGTGACATCATACTTGGTAAGTGTAAGATGCTAGACAAGGTCAGGGTAATACTGGGCTGGGCTACATGATCACAGAGTTCCTCTATGTTTCATGTCATGCAGTCTAGGGAGGAATGTCTGAGGTTGTACACACCAGCATGGACAATGATGGAGCCAGTCCTGGACTTGCTTTGGAGTGACCTGAGCGCATGTGCTATGTGGCGGATCCTGGCTCCTGAGAGACAGCTCAAAGTGACTATTCTCTTGTTTGGCCTGGTGAGTGGGACGACAGTGTGTTTGACATTAAGTGTCACCTATAACAGGTGTATCAGGTGTGTTGTTTAGCCCAAAGGGCAGTGACTGTGTGGTACACTGACATTGTGAATTGTGTGACATGTGGGCATTGTAGTGGGGTATCAGTTGTATGTGTGTCTGCTTTGGAGTTCTCTGCTGCTTAGGCAGAGTGTATGTAGAGTCTCTGAATATGTATATGTGTGATAATGTGGTTTGTTTGATGTCACTATCGGTGTATTTGAGACTGATATGTGGTGTGTGTGGTCACCCTCACCACCTGATAGGCTATGCCAGTCATGGGTCGAGAGAGCTCAGTGTCCTGTATGTCAATATTGTTACATCTCCCACATATATGTGAGTGTGATGTGAGGAGGAGAAGGTTATCTGTGTACATGAGGCAGATGTGACATTGTGTCATAACCACAATATTCACTAGCTGGACTGGAGAGTACACATGAAACCGACCCCTGGACATGCCAGTGTATTATGATGACATACTCTGTTGCCTGATCACAAAGGATCAGTAGGGTGTTAAGTGTGTAAAAGAGTATAACCGGGATTAGTGCTCAGGTTTGTCGGTGTTTTGTAAAGAGTAGCTGAGAAGGAGTCCAGACTGAGAATCATGACATGTCCTTCAGCTATGTAATAAATAGTAATGTACATGCATATATGTGCTGAGTTAGGGACAACTGTACCTTACTGACATTGCCGACATCCTGTCAGACAGGCCCATGTATACATACCCACCTCCCACTGACGATAGTCCCTGACATCATACCAGGAGATATCACATGTAGAATGGCTGAACAGCTCCCCCCAAAGCCAAAAGCATGGCAGCAATTGGATTACATTGTTTCCCAATATGTGTCATGCATGCACTACAGAACAAACAGACCCTGCACCTGAACAGTCTGTTGAGCCTCACCCACTCCACAGGACCTGGAACCGTCGAATGTGTTACAGCAACATATGGCACTCCCCACATGTGTGGGTGCACAACACACCATGGGAAGTATAGTCCAGTAAGCCTATAAAGTCTGATCTGCAAGGTCATGGAGTGCATCATGGCAGAAGTCATAAACAGAGCTATTGGAAACCGACAAACACACAACCCTACCAACTGTGGCATGTTCATGTGCAGATCATGGTTCCCAAGCATGCTACATCATCTGCAAGGCAGCCACCCAGGACATACATCATGGAACAGAGCTACACATGTCCCACATAGACTTTGAACAGCTCTTCATCAACATCACAGACACATATCGTATCCTCAAAACCAACAATCTGTGCATAGATATGTGTTGACATATGAAGGGATGTCATTGTGTCCACAGATAGATCACACAAGGTGAGACTCACGGGGTCCTGTATAAGCTGTTGATACCTGCCGACCTACATGGATCATTCCTGGGATTGCATAAAAATGTGTACACACATTACCATATCCAGTCTGATGATGTCTTCATCCTACAAATATTCCAGGAGAACAGCAACCACCCAGTAAAGCATATAGTGTGCCATGTTAATGCATATTTCTCTAGTGTCATGACATAATTAGGTAGGGGTTTGAGTCCTGCAAATGCAGAGTGTGTGTATGTGATTTCCTTTGAGAGGAGTAGCCTTTTTGGAGACTGGGAAAACACATTAAAAGAGGCACATCCCTCTTTGGAAAGTCTGATGATGTCAGCATCCTACAAATATTCAAGGAGAACAAAAACCACCCCGTAATGCATATAGTACGCCATGTTAATGCATGTCTTTCTAGTATCATAACATAGTTAGATAGGGACTTGAGTCCTGCAAATACCAAGTGCGTGTGGGGGTATGTGTGATTTCCTTTGAGAGGAGTAGCCTTTTTGGAGACTGGGAAAACACATTAAAAGAGGTACATCCCTCTTTGGAAAGTCTGATGATGTCAGCATCCTATAAATATTCAAGGAGAACAGAAACCACCCAGTAATGCATATAGCGTGCTGTGTTAATACTTATTTCTCTAGTATCATAGCATAGTTAGGTAGGGGTTTGAGTCCTGCAAATGCTGTGTGTGTGTGCTATAGGTGGTCAATGCAGTGTGGGTTTTGCTTTTACTACAGTATGACATATGTTTCAAACAGTATGTGCATTGCACACATCGGGTATCTGCGTGTAAAATTAAGTTGTGTACATGTGACCTCAATCAGTACATAGGTGTGAAGCCTGCATACTACATGAATACATTTGTAACCTTCAACAGATTGTGCCGCTGCTTCTCAGATCATAGGTCACATATGTATGCATGCGTCAAGCCCAGCCAATGTAGTGATCCATGGCCAAGGACATCTCTGCCACACACACCCATGACACGTACTATAGAGTACTGTGAGTGAGGTAATTGCCAGGGTATATGTCAGACATGTTCATACACAACAACGACTGGAAATAATGGACAGTCATTATAGGTGTACACCAGCCCTGTGGATATGCATGCAGGCCCCTAATGTGTTATGTGAAACACCAAGGGACCCCACAATACCTATGGATATGTGGATACCAAGGGACAGATGACATAACACGTGTCTGTCTGTACACATTGGTACCCAACATACATGTTGAGGGCTACCACCTATGTGGTACTGTCGGGATAGTATGTATAGTAAATGTGGATGACTATGCCATAGAAGGCTTACTGCTTTACAGCATGTATTGGACAACAGGTATCTGTCTGTATGATACCCTTGTGTAGGATATGCGTTCCATCCAGGCAATGCAGTGTAGGCCAATGCATGCATTTCCAGATGTGGATGGATATATCCCTAGTGTGTTTGCATGTACCTAAGAGGACTATATGCCACACAGGTGTGGTCCCAGGAACGTGTGGCAGTCAATACCACTGGTTACTGTTATAGTATAGTACTGGAAGGATCCAACTGTTACTGAGTTCCCTACAACTGTGACTCATTTGTCAGGACATCATCTAATGATTGGTTATAGTCATGCTGTTGAGGTGGTGTATACTACCAGACTGCAGATCATTGACAGATATCAACAGTATCACCCACGGCATAGTGCCAACCCATGTCATACACACATGTGTACCCATGTTAGTACATATCTGTATTAGAATGCATACTGGCCATCGAAAGATACCATGAGATGTTAACAATGTATAGAACAGGGTATGTCGCACATCCCACGTGTCCACTATGCACGTACATGCAGACAGTGCGCACACAACATGTTCACAGATGTACACCCGCTAATTTGTAATGCACACATCACACACGTACTGTCCACTCACTAACACATGCTGGCAACACTGTATACTTCAGCCAAGTGGCACATGGGTGGACAATACATACTCAGACCTAACACTGGTGTAAACAATGCTACAATGACTATCACAGCTGTGATGCATAATGCCTGCTCTGATATACCTACAAGGATATCATTACACTTTCCTGTTGGCAACTTGCTACTATTGCTACACTGCTATAATGTCACCTTGTGCATCAGAACCATGTTAGCCTGTTCCTGCGTCAATGTTACAGATGACAGGAGGTGGCACAGGTATTATCATATGCACAGGGTGTGTTGTAGGTTTGCCAGAGCCCGACATTGACCCATCCAATCAGCATGTCTGTGTGTGTGTGAGGGACAACAGTACTGCATGGGCCAATGTTGATGTAATGTGTGTGTGTATGTGTGAGCCCTAGTTGTATGGTAAATGTGTGTATGTCTGCATGAACACAACACCATGTGGCTGCCA
Organism: Protopterus annectens; assembly: GCF_019279795.1. Lineage (NCBI taxonomy): Eukaryota > Metazoa > Chordata > Ceratodontiformes > Protopteridae > Protopterus > Protopterus annectens. Next base: position 252,193,990 of record NC_056725.1, on the reverse strand, counting down.
TATACGGGCAGTTGTGGGACAGCCATAGACTGTACCTGCTAGGCCATACAGATCACTGTCTCTGGTCATGGACACAGTACCTGTGCCTAGCAGGGGTGCTACGGGCAGTATCAGGTATCAACCCTGACTGGGTGCTATCATCAGAGGCAGAGGTATGATGACTGGAGCCATGTCCCTGCTGAGACTGGCCAGTGCCATGTGCACGTGGTCTAGTAGGATGGTCAATGGACAGGCCAGCCCCGGTACTGCCACTACAGGAGCGACTGTGATCCATGGTCCATCCGCGACGACTGCCAGATGATGCTGTTGCTTTCATGCGTCCACGTCAGCTTCTCATCCATCCCGCATGGTCCTGGCTCATGGCTAACACATTGTGGAGGACATCTAATGTCTCCCTCCAATGGCTAGCAATGACCTCAGTGTAATTCCGGATGGCACCGGCAAGGTCACGGATGCTGTCATTGATAGCAGTGTAATGGGCCCTCTGCGCCCTTAGTCACTGTCGGGTGTACCGTTCCATACGTGCCTGTACCTGCATTACAGCCCGGAACATACTGGAAGTTTTAATACCTCCGGGAGCACGTCTGCCAGGGGCAATATGACCAGTGGTGCTCCCCCGAGAACCCCTGGACATCCGCCTATGTGGTACCATTCCAGTAATCCGACTATGGCTGCTTTGAGGGGAAGCACGTGCCATAGTTACCACACTCTCCTGGTCAATGCCAACTGTATGCTGTCGCTCAGCTAAAGCCATTGGTGACGAGGGATGTATTGGCAGTATGAGTGTGCACATAGATGGGGTTGACCGCTGTGTACTGTCAATTGGTGGGCCAACGACAGGCCCTGTCAGACCTTCCTGTGCCACAATACTTGTCTCATCATCTCCACTATTAGTGGCGGTGACATCAGGTTCCCTGCTGCATTCAGCCAACTCTAACTCAGCACCTGTGGAAGGAAGACAGAAAACACACTTTACAATCTGTACATGATGTTAGCACACATGCACACATGCGCACATGAACACATGCACACATGAACACATGTACACATGCACACATGAACACATGTACACATGAACACATGCACAAATGCACACATGCACACATGCACAGAAACACACTGCTCACCATAGCACATACACGCACACACACCAGCAATCCAACACATACACAATAGTGGATGATGGTGAGTGACAGTACCACAAGGCAAACAGTCACCACACATGTGTCAGCATGCAGACTATGTGTTGCTCAACACCATGCAGTGCAAGTGTAGACAGGCCTATCTAATGACATTATACATGGCTTTGATGCATGTGTGTAGTTGTTCAGTGATTGGCTACACCCTGGAACACAATGTGTATATGGACGCAACATTGCTGTGCAAGTATTATCTGCTCTGCAATGTCATGTGCACCATCACTCAATGGTATACATACCATGGCTGCATGTTTTATCTGTGTGACACATAGATTGCCATGTCTGATGACAGTATCTCTGTCCATAGCACATAATAGTGGGCACAGGTGTAGCAAATGCATGCAATGTACAGACATGGGATGAGTGGTGCATGTAGACATGAAGGAATCCCAGTGCTCGACATGGACATTGTACAATGTTTTGGTGAGTGTGGGACATATTGCAGATATGCCGGTGCCAGCCATGACATGGCATGCTACACAACTGCAACATTAAACAGCACACATACCCAATGTGTGTCATGTGACCTATACACCCAATAGCATTCCAGGACATATATGTGACTCTTTGTACAGATGGCGACTGGTGTGCAAAATGTGTATACTGGCATATGTAAGCACACACACACACAACATGCTATGCATAGTGTGTATAGGTACATACGTTTGCACACACAGAACAATGAGGTGCACAGCAAAGACCGCTATGTGTAGTACTGTGGTCACTGTAACCGGATGGGGTGTAGTACCATGTGCCATCATCATCATCATGCATCTTGTAGTCACTCACAGCTACTACTGTGTGACAGACCACCGCCTAGCATGCTGTACCTGAACTGCAGTGCTGTGGCTACGTTCACTATTACACAGCCACTTTGTACATGGGTGTATGAGGTGCCCAATAGGGAGCATTGCCTAACATGACTGTGTTATGTGTTGAAGAGTGTTGCACAGCCCCATGATAGACCTCTACCCCTGAGGTACATCATGTGTGTGTGGATGACATGTGGGATACTGAAGTGTGACCTTACAGTGGGTGTGTGGTTACGCCATATCTAGCATGACTTTGTGTACTGCATGTGATAAATGTGTTATGTTGTGTACAGGTGTTGCAACTATGCCTATCCAATGTGCAATATGGGGTTGCCACAACTGTGTGTTATGCTCTGTGTATTGCATGTCATTGAGGCAGATACTGACATTACTGAGCTGTGCAACGTCTCACAGCAAACATGCACAGCATGCATTATGCGTAGGTCTGTTACGTGTACATGGCCTACACCTCACCTATTACATGCATATTTCATTACCAACATTCCAGGTATAACACACTCACCAGCATGGATCAGCTACCCTGCCATCACACCAGAGGGACCTACGAGAATATGAGAGAGTTCATCAATGGCCACAACTGTGGCATTGCTACAGTGGGTATGCTAAACTGCAGTACAACAGTCAACAGTCACAGGTGTAGAGATATTATTCAAACTATCCATATTGCACAACACTAGGCAGCGGAACTGCTAAACACACTGTACACATCTCATGTAGACATAATCTAACATACAGTTAACTGTAGTCTATAGATAGGGCATGTTACCTGCTTGCTCCAGGTGGATGTGCTGGGTGGCTCCGGCCTCCATCACAACACATGTCAGAGGTTGATGTAGCTGTTGTCCAGGAGCCACCATGCTTAGGAGCAACTCCTCCACTCTGGTGAGGGGGGGATGAATGGCCACACCACCACCTGTGGCAAGCTGCTGTCTTTGGATATCAGACGCACGCTGCCGGACTTGTCTAATTAAATCACTGCAGTGATGGCGTACCTTCTCATATGTCCAGTTATGCATGCCTATGTCATTTACCCAACGAACAAGTTCCTGCCACAGTGCAGTCCGCTCCTGCTGGTGCTGGCTGCTTCTGGAGAACAGCATTGTGTACTGCTACAATAGGCTTTGCAGTGTCACCTCTTCCTCATCCGCTGTGTACGCTCGGTTGCGTTGGTGGGCCATCTGGCTGAAAAAGATATGAACAATATGTGTGAGAGTGTCATGTGGCACACTTTACACCTTCACCCACAGATATCACTTTACTGACATATATACCATCCTATTGTCTGTCAGAGGTTACACACATTCAATACCACTTATTGGTTCTCAGGCCACAACTAACTAACACTGCCTGGTACACTCTATATATCACACCACTATACAACAGTACCCAACACACTGTTTGTGACAAATTGCACAACCTCAAGACAGGGGTGTATATCACACCAATGCACGAACAGAGATGTCATCCATTGCAATGGATGTAAAGTACAGGTACAGTAGTACTAATCAACCACCCTAGTCATTGATGCCATAGCCCTGCCTAACAGATGTGTACAGTTCTTACTATAGGTGGCATACTGCTGTAACAGAGTATATATGTTGCTGGATACACACGTTTACCCTGTAACACACATATGATTGCAGCCATTGTACAGGCATAATTACACACACATATCAGACAAACATACAATGCACCACTGTATGCCAACACAGATGAACATTACCTGTGTACCATACGGTACTGTGTGCCACTACTTACACACCCTTATGCCTGCATTCTGTCCTCTGTGCAGACTACAGGAAACACACATGACAGTGTTTCCAAGCAATGTGAATACACACCATACTGTGCTGTTTAGGCCTACAGCTTCAGGTAGTACTACAGTTCATATTGGTGATGGATTCACCAGTGGTACCACTCACTAAGCATACATGTATTGCTTTAGCCTACAATGAGACACCACATTCGTCAACGGAGAACTACGTCACATCATATGCCGTACTACTATGTCTGCCTAACAGTACATTACACATCACTTGCTGTCCTCACAGATAGGATAGGCACTACCATGTCAGATACAATGTCACACTAAGCTATCACACCTTTACAGACCTTGCACACATTCAGCGTTACATTTATTCAACCTCACATAGCAGCTATTGCATTAAGTACATGTGTGAGTGCATAGTGTCATAGGTAGGTAATATGCTATTGGCCCTAGGGCCTACAGCAGCCTAGCCATATGCTACCCTGGCCTTTGACGCACATATACTTTGATTTCACTTGCCCCTGCCAACCAGAACCACAGAGGTGTTTCCTGGGGTGTATTACCAATCTCCCACAAAATCATCAGGGGTATTTATAACAGCTGTTAAGGAGGAGCCTTGTTTGCTATTGCTATGTGGTTTATTCTGGTGTATGGCATATCTCTGAGATGGGAACCTATCCCTCCAGCATGTGCTGTTTAGTGAGCTGACAAGGTTTAGAGCCCTAGGGCGTGTATCCCAGAGGGATTGTGATATGTTGCCATGGTAGTTGTCACCCAGCTATGGGTGTGACATAGCTCTGTGTGTCTGGGAGAGGTCACCTCTGTGTGGCCAGTATGCAATACAGTGTAGTTGTGGTTTTGTGAGTCAGTCTGCATAGGGCATCTCCGTAAATTATAAACAAACAGCAACCAACCAAGTAATATATCTGGAAGCTGACTGGAAGAACCACTGCTCGTACTTTTGATGAAATAAATTTATTATCAGTACAACGAACAATATGCAGGTTAAGCGCTTTCAACTGTGATACACAGTCTTCATCAGAACAACATTTTGCTTATACATTCATGTTTATATACTAAATCATTTGCATACTTAATTGTGTAATTACACTAGTTACCGCCAAAACCTTAAAGACATATAGCACACTGTGGTTTAGTAAAGATGGAAATACATTTACATATCCACAATATCAACTTTACTATGTATATATTTTGGCTACTGGTCCCTTGTTCTTCTATCATTGATTTTTCGTACTCATATATAACCTATCGGTATTCATGAAACTCATCATATACAAGTTTTGTTTGATGACAGACATAAAATAAAAGTATGAGTAAACAGTAAGCATACATAATTCGCCTAACTAATTACTCTAATACTACCTATTCTATCTAAAACTACTGTATAGTTGTGTGCATGAAAATGTGTGTACGTTCAGAAAGTCACAGTTTCGAACATGGATCGATGAATACCCATGTGCCCTCCTTAAAAACATAAAAACAAACTAAATATATAATAAATATACATATACTGTTGATGAACATGACATAGACTTCATTATACTTATCCGCATCATATATAACCTAATGTGTGCTGAATTATATATAAAAAATATATATGAGTATGAAAAATCAATGATAGAAGAACAAGGGACCAGTAGCCAAAATATATACATAGTAAAGTTGATATTGTGGATATGTAAATGTATTTCCATCTTTACTAAACCACAGTGTGCTATATGTCTTTAAGGTTTTGGCGGTAACTAGTGTAATTACACAATTAAGTATGCAAATGATTTAGTATATAAACATGAATGTATAAGCAAAATGTTGTTCTGATGAAGACTGTGTATCACAGTTGAAAGCGCTTAACCTGCATATTGTTCATTGTACTGATAATAAATTTATTTCATCAAAAGTACGAGCAGTGGTTCTTCCAGTCAGCTTCCAGATATATTACTTGGTTGCATAGGGCATCTGTTTGTGGCCAGTATTACCCTTTGGGAGGTATGTCTATGGCCTGTTCACCTGGTGTAGTTGTCATGTGAAGTACATACCACACAGGGCATTGTGATGAGTATTTATTTATTTATTTATTTATTGCAGTTGGTTTACCAGGATAGTCCATTGGGCCAAAATGAACCCGTTTTCAATGGAGTCCTGGGGAGAAAAGCTCCAACAATCAAGATTACAGTAGGTTATGAATGATAATTATACAAATGTAAAAAATATGAAAGATAATTATACAACTTAAAAAAAAACAATTCAAGCAAACAATAACAAATAGTACACAAAAGTTACAAACTAATACAAAGTTGTGATTGAAACTAACACATGATACAAACTAAAAAAGGAATAGTGCAAGTAAATATTTAGAAGTCGTTTTGTCCTAGGATTCAAACACTTAAATGAGCAGCATCATATATTCATGCAAATATCATGGTAATATTCATGCAGATAACATAATAATAAGAATGGATGAGTTAGGAGTAATGAAACAGAGAAATGCTGGTGTAATCAGGGGAAGTAAGGAAGATGGGAAATGCCAGTGCTAGTTATGTGGGATGGGAGCAAGAGCATTCCCAGAAGGATACTAGATGAGAATGAAGAGATTTTTTAAAAATAAAATGGTTAGAGCTGATACGAATAGATGGTGGCAGGGAGTTCCAGAGGCGAGCCAGACCATAGGATAGAAGATTTTTGCCTGGGGGACGAGTTGGTTTGTACACTTCTAACAGATTTTGGTAATTAGACCTTAATACTCTATCAGGTAGGTGCATTTTAAAGGCAGTAGAAAGGGAGGGACAGAGAGAGGGGTTGAAAATCAGCTTGTGTGCAAGAGTTAGTTGAGTATAGGTGAGAAGACTGGGTAGTTCTAGCCATTTTAGTTTTTGGAGAGAGGAGCAATGGTGGGTAGAGGACTTATGGCTGGTGGCAAACTTGGCAATTTTGTTGTAGCAAGAGGAAAGTTGTGTTTTCAGAGAGGACTGCAGATTAGTCAGAAGTGGAGCTCCATAGAGAAGGGAGGGGATAAGAAAGGAAGTAGAGAGAGTAATTTTGGTGGCAGGAGTAAGGTAATGATTTTGTTGATAGAGCATACTGAGTTTTTGATGTGTTTTTTTGATATTTAGTTGTAAATGAGAGTTGAATTTGAGCTGGTTGTCAATTTGGACCCCGAGTAATTTGGTCGCTGAGACCAGTTCCATTTCATCCATTGCTCAGTGGTTGAAAAAGCATCTTGAGTAAGCTTTAGAAGTGTTGGGATAGATGTGGCAGAGCAGATAATAGTTGAATCATCTGCATATTGGATGATGTTGAGAAAGGGATAGAGTTGTGGAAGTCATTTATAAATATATTAAAGAGAAGGGAACCCAATATGGAACCTTGGGGAACTCCGGTTGGGGTATTAAGAAATGAGGAGGTGGCCTTTTTCCATTTTACTGCTTGAAATCTATGGGATAGGTTGCTGGAGAACCAATTCAAAGATGAAGGAGATAGGTTAAGTTTTGAGAGTTTAGTTAAAAGCAGGCTGTGTGAGATAGCGTCGAAGGCCTTAGAGAGGTCTAGTAATAGGGTAGAGACAAACAGACCAGAGTCCTGGGCTTTGTTAATAGTTTCAAGGAAGGAGAGGAGGGCTGTCATAGTGCTGTGATTAGGTCTGAATCCATGTTGTGTGGGAGTTAGTAGGTGATTATCTAAGAGATGTGGTAGAAGTTGAAGTTGGATACACTTTTCAAGGAGTTTAGAGATGGGAGGCAGGATAGCAATGGGGCGGAAATTAGTAACATTGTTATTGCTGCCCCCTTTATGTAATGGTATGATAAAGGCCGTTTCCAGATTTGGGGTACTGTACTTTCTTGGATAGAGCGGTTGATTAGAATGCTAATGGGGTAGGCAATTGCTTCAGCTGCTGTGCTAAGAAAGAAAGAGGGGATATTATTCAGGAGCATTAGTGCATGGCTTCAGTTTTAGAAGGAGTTTTTTGATAGTAGAAGTGGGTATAGGCTTTAGTGAGAATAGTGGGGAGTGGAAAGAGGGGGTATTAGGGGGTGAAGAAGGTGAGGAAGTGAGAGTAGGAGAAGTGGAAGAGGAAGTGATAGTAGGAGAAGAGGAAGAGGGTAGAGAGTTAGTGGATGAGAATGAGGGAGTGGTAGCAGTGCAGGGCAGAGTATTGGTAGGGGGGGTTGTGGGTGAGTTGGAGCATGTGATATTGTTAGAGAAAGAAGAGGTTAGTTTAGAGATGGATTCAATGAAAAAAGAGTGCACACGTGCATAGGGCAAGGGACATACTGCAACTGTTAGTGAAGGTTGGACAGATATCTGTCAGTGTAGAGAGTTAGTGGATGAGAATGAGGGAGTGGTAGCAGTGCAGGGCAGAGTATTGGTAGTGGGGGGGGGACTCTACCCTATACTTCCATAGATGACACACCTGTTGTCATGACACATACCACACAGACAGATTACAGGTGTAGTGTGGCACTGTCTTCTTCAAAGCGGAGGCTTCTGTCCACCTGTGTCACATGTTCCCTTATCACACCTTCACTGTTAGGTAGATCTCTACTTATGTGGTAGTTAATGGTTGCACTGTTTTGGGAAGGTGGAATGGCACTGCAGTATCAACACTTGTCTACAGTCCATGTCTTGGTCACCACACACCAGCTGCGGTATATATGACCCCATGTCTCTCTGTCTCGCTCTCTCACTCTATATGTATATATATATATATATATATATATATATATATATATATATATATTATATATATGCATATCTATACACATACATGTACACATCCATTGCTGTACACATGAATGTACATATAGGCAAATGTACAGTCCACCTTTCATGGTGGGGATATCACTTATGCGACAGTTGTGGGATGTACAGGTATGTGATTAAATTGCACAGTGTTGTGCAGAATGCATGTGGGTGTCCTCAGTCCTTGTAGCATTAGCAGGCCTCACTGTTTGTAACACAGCAGATCTGACAAATCTGTCCCACAGCATTTACCCACCACATGACATATATCAACACTACCATAGCTGGCCTTAGGCATAGGCCAACTGGGCGGCCGCCTAGGGCGCCGCTCTAGCAGGGGTGCTTTTCCACTATTTATGTGGTGTAGTAAGACAAGGATGGGGGTACCAGGAAGTGTGGTAGGGTGCGCCATGAAGCCCTTTTGCCTAGGGCACCAGCTGACCTAAGGCCGCTCCTGAGCACTACATGCTGTTTTCTAGACCACACACTATGACCTACATGGATATATGCACATATCAACAATCACTGACAGATATCTGTTCAACCTTCACTAACAGTTGCAGTATGTCCCTTGCCCTATGCACATGTGCAGATACAGAGAGATACATACTGCTGCCACACATGGATGATTTGCAGTGTGTAGAGTAGTCTTCAGGAACATCTACTACATGCCAACACATACATGTGAGTTACATACCTTACCTTTGTATTTCCCTGCTCCTTGTGTTACGGTTTTGTCGTTTTTTTTTTTTTTTATTGGTGGTTTGTTTTGGGTTTTCACCCTCTATTTAACTTTCTGTCTCAGTTTCTCACTCTGTTCTGTCTCTGTCTCAGTCTGTGTCTGTGCCCGTGTCTCTCTCTCTCTCACTCTGTATCTCACAGCACCTGCAATGATATAATTGCATGTGTGGACTGCAGGTACAGCCTGCTTTTCTAGGTATCTGCAATTGTGCATGTGACAGCCTCTGCAACAATTGCTGCCCACCATTCAGTAATTGCATGCAGCCTGCTGCTTGGTGATTGCATTACTCACTGTGATTGCAGCCCACTGCTATAAAATGCTAGGTTAGGTAGGCATAGCCCTTTCAGCTTTCCAAGGTGGGGCCCATGCTTGTTTTCTCTGGACACCGTTGTGTCAGTCTGAAGGTTGGTATATGTCTCTTATCTGATGCTAGGGTTGTAGCCAGTTATATGCATGTTGTACTCAAACCTGAATGTTGCTGCTTCCAGTACACACATCTCAGTGTAGACATGTTCACACCGCTCCAAATGCTAACACAGGATACATGGGAGAATGTACTTTTTTCTCACTTACACAATTAACTGCCATACAAATGTGGTTATTGCACTGCATTCCTATAGCACATGCAGTGTTTGTGAACTGCTATACTGTAATTATTACGTTACTCACTTCTGCACAGTTTGTGGTTTCTTTTTGTTGACATTAGCACAGGCTGCTCAACACAACTGGACATATTTCAGTACTGAGTATGCCTACCTACACCCTGGTTTTTGCCTGAATACACAGGTGTGTTGTAACTTTGGGTAGGGGTGCAGAACTGCAAAGAGCATTTTTTATTATCATGTGAGGTCTATCTTGCTGAACATACAGGGTTGCTGTGTACCTGTTAGTCTATCAAAGCAAGTAGTCTGTCTGTGTAGCTTACACCTGTGGACATATCCGGATGGTAGCTAGAGGTTAGCCTAGTATACTTTGTCTGTGCACCACACCAGTCTTTTCAGCAGTGGCACATTGACATTGTCACAGTTGTTTACTAGCAGTACATGGCTACATTCTGTGATATTTCTGTGTTGTACTCCTACATAAGGGCATGCTTGTGGAACTCCTTCCAAAGCTATTTGCAGAGTGTATAACAGCAGTAATGCTGATATGCCTGTGTGTTCCTGCCTGTGCCAGGCCTCACATACTCTCAGGTATATATTTGAATGGCCTCAGTGAAAGGTACATACAAGTGAGATACACCTGCAATATATTACTGACATATTGCAGCTGAGACTTTCTTGGGAATCAGAGCATATGTATAGTTAGTACTTTTCAGAGTGATTCAGGGGGCACAGCTAACATTGGTTTACAAATCAGGGACATCCCTGTAAATCAGTTACAGTTGGGGAGTCAGGCCTCTGCCCTATTTACCTTTGCCAGTATTTATCCTGGTCTGATACTGTGTGGTGTTTGTAAGGTGCTACTGTAACATTATTCCCTACTAGGATGGCTGGTTCTCCTTTCACAGTCATGTCATGCAATTCCACAACAACTGCTGGTAAAGACCCACAGAACAGGATTTGTGTTATACCATTCCTATTTTCCATTTACATTCATTGTAATGCATGATATATTTATGTGAGAAGCAAGTTATTTGTATGTCTGCTGTGGCTTAGTGGTAATTCATGCAGTCTATTGTGTCAATGGTCTGGGATTCGAGACTGACAGAGGCTTTTTCTTTTGCTGTTCAGCAGAACAAGGGCCCTACCATAGAGTGACTAAGGCAATTTTAAGCAGTTGTAAGCAGGTTTGCGCGGGTTTGCGCACTGCTTAGCGACGCTTAGCTAAGCGCACACATGCGCACACTCGCTTAAACCTGCTTACTATCGCTTAAAAGTGCTTACTCCCGCTAACCCCCGCACTAATTTCTTTTAAAGAAAAGAAAATGGGGAGATAAGAAAGTGGTGAAAAAGGGGGCACAAAGAGGGACAAACAGTAGGTAAACAAGCTCGGGATGTGCAGGACGGGTGTAGGGAAGGTCCATAGCTGCCCATTTCTTTAACAGCAACAGCTGTGCATATGCAATGAATTTGGAGTGAAATTTGAAACCTTCCACCCCTGGGAGAGGGGTGAGGACAACAAAATATGTTGTACTGCCAATTCTAATTATCAGCTTACATGTCCAATGGACATGTTTGCAAAATGGGCAGCTATGTATGGGGTGTAATTTATTTGTGGGTACAGATTGCCGAGGGTGGCTGTGCTGGGGACTGTGTAGGACAGGCAGGCTCACCCGTGAGATGTGCCACTCTTGCCTCGAGCTGGCATAGGGGATCAGCGACTGAATGCTGGATCTGACTACGCACCACGACCCGGACCGTTCGAAGGGTGACAGGTGGCCCTTCTCCGCCCACACTTGCACGGGGGGGCCAGCCCCATCCCCTGCAGTGCTTCCACCTGAAGGTGGCACAGGACCAACGGAGGAGGGGAGCCCGGGCTTTGCACCAGACCTGCTGGTGCCAGGTGCACTCGCCAGCTGAGGGGGGACAGGTGGGTCTGCTGGGACCGGCCTTCCCATACGTTCTGTGATTAGGTGTGTTTAATTACAACATAAGCAAAACAGCATTCCAGATTAGTTGTAACAGCATGCAGTAATATTCCCATTAACCCAACACACCAAGGTTACAACAGTTGAACAGCAAGCATAACACATGCATATATTGAACCACAGTGGATATTCCAACAGCATGCAGGGATGTTTGGTAGCAACAGGCCACCATGATTGTGATGTTTAAACAGGACACATGCAGCAACATGAATGCAAATATTTATAGAACAATAGGACATATGTCCCAACAAATATTTAAGATTACACATACCCATTGAGGTGTGGAATTGCATGGTTTATGCACATACAGTAGGGTATAGAAAAAACCTCGGTTAACATCTTATAATTACCTTTTCGTCTACACTACACTCCTAGTAACTGCAAGTGTATATCCCCTACATGTATTATTACACTTGCCACCATACATTAGGTTGTGTAATGGGTTTGGCTAGTTCAATATATGCCTGACCTACATCTGACATACTAACAGTCCAGGATGCAGATGTTACTGCTACATATTTCTTGATTGCATTTATATTTCTTTATCTACATATCTGGGATGTTTTCACATGACATTTTCACTTCGATTTGTACAGAACCCTGCATTTCTTGACACACACTCACATTTCTGGGGAAAAATAACATGCTACACGTGTGCCAGATTTACTTAGTCATGCCAGCCAGTAACTGACTGTTGTGGGCTGTATATATGTTTCACAGCTACTAGCACTTCCATCACCCACTTTATATGGGACTGCACAACTCTGAGTTGCCAGCACCTTTTCAAACAGTACTGTTTGTATAATGCAAGGGTGCAACAACATTTCAAACTCTGTGACACAGACACACTCCGGGTTTTAGACCTTTATTAATGACATTGCACACTTTTCCACAGGCTCACTCCTTTATTTGTTTTAACGGTGTATATGGCAGACATGTTCAAGACATATTATTCCTTTATTAATAGGTTAGAACACTCTTTTTTCAGGCTCACTCACTTATTTTATATGACAGTGCCTGCAGAGATATTATTCCAGACATATGTTACCTTTCTTAATGGGTTACTACACTCTTTTTCTGCCTCTCTGATGTTTTTATCAGGCAATTTTATGGCTGTATTATTGAACTACAACACTTTCTTTCATGCTCTCTCCCATATTTTATATAACAATACATGCAGAATAATCACTAACCTGCTGGTGGCGCAGCCTTAGCAGCCTATCAGCATAGGCTTGCTGATTCGCAGCATGGTCACCTGCAGCTCTAAAGTAAATGAAGGGATATTGAGACATACCTGCCCGTTATACATACTCCATTATCAATTCTTACATACTGCATTCCATGGCTACATACTCAGTTGTGGGGCATCCCGCATCCCACGGGCCTCCTGTATCCATTGGTTCAGGCGGTCCTGCTTTCATCTCTTCAGGTCTGCATGGTGGTGACAGACCTGCTCACCAGTCCAAGGAACGCCTGTGTCACTGGTGAGGTCACGAGCTAACCGGTTCCAAGCCTCTGCCTTGTATTCTGTCCCTTGGAACTGGCCCTGCAGGAGTCTTGACTCATGGTGGACAAGGAGCCAAACCATGTATTTCGACTCCTCGATGCCCCAATGTCGCGCTCGGAAGCGTGTTCCCTCTCCGACACCAGACATTCTAACTGCAGATGTGAGCTACAATCAGTTATGGCGTGTATTCCCGCCTGTGGGGCTTAAATATGCCGCATTTCCAGCACTTTTTTGTGATTGGCCATTTTGTAAATTTCTTGGCTGACTGCAGACCTGCTTAGTAATGCTTAAACTACCATTAGTAAGTATATGAATGTTAACAGTGGCTGTTTCCCCAATGTTGGCATGGCTTAGTGGTTCTGTACTTTGCTTCTGGTGCACAGCGTCCTGGGTTCGAGCCTTGACATTCATTTAATTTTCATACTGTCCAGACAGGCTAAGGGGTGTGGCTGCATTTAAGCAACTTTGCTCTACGTTGCTCCTTGGTGCCCTAGTTGGTGTGGCGCACACATCTGCGCAAACACATTGTGCTGGGTAAAGCGCTATTAAACTATGGGCAACTCTATTGCGCTGGATAAAGTGCTATTGAACTATGGGCAACTCTATTGCTCTAGATGAAGCGCTGCTTAACTGCAGGCAATTTTATATTGGGGTCCTTTAAAATATTTATTTTGTTCACTGATACATTGGCCATTTCACTGCTTTTTAGTTATGTTTAAACATATTTGTTAGGTATTATTCCATATACTGATTTAAAAAATAAATACGAAAGGGAGTGGTGGAACTCGAACCGTGAATGCCTCTTCTTTGTGCAAACGCTCTACCATTACGCTATTGCTATTTGGTGTGATTTGCATGAACATTCTTTCTTATGCTCTTCAATGTCAGAATTGCTAACTGTAGCTAAGCAATGGGCACACCCGCACACACATGTGCAAATACGGGCAGCTATTTTAGGAATTTAAAAAAAATTAATGTTATGCGTTAGAACTGTGATAGGGGTTTACAATATCAGATAGTGAGGTGTTGGGTGCAGGGACATTTGAGCGGACTCACTCTTTATTTGCTTTTATTTTCAACACTTGCAGGGGCGTGGACATTTAGACTGCTCGGCAGTCTGTCACGCCCCCTGCTTTCTTGCACGGTCCGTGTAAAACTTACGGTTGAGTCAGCATGCCCTCATGCATATTCATGGCACGCTGATGTCATACCGTTCAACTGCAGCCTCCAAGTAAGACTTATTAAGTCTTACATGGAGGATTCCTGAATCCGGGGGATCCAAATGCCTTTTTTATATATGCATATCTCTCTATCTTTATATTAATATATATGTATGTATATATCTATCTATATATCTATATATCTATATATATATATATATATATATATATATATATATATATATATATATATCTATATAGATGGATATGAATATAGATATGAATATAAATATATATAAATCCACTCCAACTGTGCATGGACCTAATAGGTGTTCGGACCAAAAAAAAAAAAGCTATACATTCCTCAAAAAAAAGTGAAAAAGAAAGCAATTTAATTCTTTTGTAACCTTTTTCTAATTGTGTGGTTAAATACTGCACTGTTTATCATTTAATGCGGATATTGTGGATTTACTCTTTCACTGGTAACATACATCTGCATAAATTATCCTTGCAGCTCACTCAGCATGACCTTTTTTCTTTCTTATTGTGGCTAGATAGTGCATCACATTCTAATTCTTTCTCTCTGAAAGGTAAGAAATGGCCACTTATCCATCTCATGAGCACTAAAATACTTCTGGTCTCCATAGCTACTAAGAAAGAGAGCTCAGAGAATTAGTCCACTCTTACAGAGGATGCAGGCAACCTTGGATGGGAGTGCTCACTCACCTTTGTCATACTCTGCACCTTCACTGACTCAGGTTTAGATTCAATGTGCTGTTCATAATTACACATTTCATATATTTCATTCCTGCAGTAAGATACAAACACCTGTGTTTACCAATCTCTTCTGCGTATTTAAATAAAACTGGAACAAGAAATAGCATGCAGTGTCGGTATGTTTGCCTTTCTACTCACAATCCTAACAACGGTTCTACACAATATTCTGTAACAGAGATGACGTCAATGTTCATGCATACATTTAAGTTATTGTATTCTGTGACACAAAACGTTTCCATAACCCAGTCATGAGTTACAGAATTCTAACATACTGATTTCCATATGCTTTGCAGTTCTCTTTTTGTAGGGCCATGTCCATGTGCTAAATATACTAGTTAAGCAAACATTTCATTTAGTGTTGTTTCTGCGGCTAATGGATAATTTGATTACATTATTCAACACAGATGGACTGATGTAGGTTGTGTATTCTGTATAATTTTCTTGCTGCTACTTACATTTGCAGTATTTCCCAGTTTTAAATGTTTTATATTTGGAAAAAATAACTAAATAAGATTAAAATGCACAGCCTCAACTTTCTCTGTTTTATAAGATAAATAGAGCTCTTTGACAGCTGTAATAAGACTTCATACCTTGCAAGGGACATGTTTTCCATCTAGTCATAATGGCAGTTTGGGAGAAGACACCTTGTTCTAGCTTGTTCCTCTCATGGAGATAGGCATGTCAAGTAGAATTAGGTACAGATGTTAGGACTTTTCTGGTGAATGTTTTTTACCCAACAATCAGATATCAGTGACTGGGACAGAACCAAACTAGGAAGGAGTCATTCAGGTGGTTAAAAAAATGTATAACTGAGCAAATATTTTTTTTCTACCAAAATTATTACAGAGTACAGTAGCTTTTCTTCACTCATAATCAGAGCATATTGGTGGCAGAGGTTTCTTTAGGCCTCATTTTGGAGTAGAGATGGTAAAGTCTGGGAGGATAGTAACTCTGGCTGGTCGAGTAGTACAGGGCTGGATTAACAAGTGGGTTGATGGAGCCTAGCTCCAGATTCTATGCCTAGAAAAGGAGTGTTGCTGCAAGCTGCTATACTCCCAGTTTAACCTGAAATTCTGGGGACTTATCATGCCCATCAAATGGCCCAAGAGGGACATAACAGAGGACAAAGGTAATACATGAGTGTAATTTCAGGAGGCATAAAGAAATTGTGTTGTTGATAATCAGAGGGCATTGGTTAATTGCTTGTATTCAGTGAGATAGTAGAGAATTGTAAGTGAATTAATAATAATAATAATAATAATAATAATTCTCCTGGATATTTTTTTGTGTTTGACTTTGCAGTAGCAGTGCAAGTTAATCAACAACATGTCTGCATCAAAATAGCTGTACTGCAAAAAAAACCATACAATTCAGGCATATATTTTCTGAATAAGGGGAGAGCATAGTTGAATCTTATTGTGCACATTGGCAGGTAGAGCATTTTGTGAGTGTACTACTGTTTAAGCAAAACAGCAACAGTTTTGTGTTTAGCTCCAGTCTAGATTCCAGTGTGTTGCACATGCAATTTTAGAAGTCTGTAAACTGGTGCTAAGACATAAATAGTCAGTTTCTGGAGGATCGGGTCATTAAAAATTCCAGTATTTGTACTGAGCTGGATAACAAGACTACAGTGCCTGCTAAGGTTTAGTTTAATCCTACTAAAACTCACAATATGAATAGTTACTAGGGGAAATCAACGTGTGCAGAACATAGTATTAGTAATTGCAAGCCTCCAGCAATTATTCTTGTGCTTTAAGTAAAAATCACCCTTTTCATGACTGTGTTTACCAGATGATGTAATCTTAAGATCTCAATGTTTTACATCATCAGGGTTAAAGGAGAAGAGGACATATTTGTTATATTTATATATATATATATATATATATATATATAATTCATAGTTTTTGACCCTTGCAGGCATAAAGTATTTTTTTTCAAATGAGATGTCTAATGTACAAGCAAACTATTCATTTAGATAAACTGTGACCATATCCATGGCTTCATTTAAACCTTAATATTTCTGAAAAATGCTCAGAAAAAACATATTCAATATTGTAGGAGTGTGCCTGTTTACACCCTTGTGTACAGTACCATAAGTATATTGCATGTTGGTGTAGTTGCAGATAGTTTTAGCTGTTCACACTACTATATTAAATTTGCTTTGGACTAACAGAGCTTTTATTTCGCTCAATCTGACAATACTTGTAAAACAGGCAAAGTCAGTTTGTCTGTTTTTACTTCTGCTGAGTCCATCAGTGTTCGGACTTCTAGGCTATGGAATTCCTCTGTGATAGAAATGGCAAGCAATGAAAGTGTCCATAGATATGTTAACTTAACTTCACTACAGCAACAGAGATGGATGAATAAAAATATGATTGCGTATCTAATAAGAACATGCAGTATGTTGAAATCTAATGACACTGTAGCCAACAAACTGCACATAACATTTATGCTATCTGCAGGCTCAAAGCAAAGAAATGACCATGCAGTATATTGGTAGCTGGTTCTGCCCATCTTCAAATAACAAATTTACTTTTATGACCAGTTCAAGAAATAAGTTATAGATATGTATATATATGCGTGTTGTGTCTGAGCGCTCTTGTGTGCACATGCACATGTTTGTGTCTATGCATATTACAGTAAGTGTTTTCATTTTTTCATAAAAATAAAAACAAAATACTCATGCAGGTAAAAAACAAGATACTTATCCCTGCATGACACTGTAGAAGTCCTTGACAACAAAGACAGCAGAAAGGCTATTTCTCATTTATCTGCTTGCTCAGCCACCAGGCCTCAGATCTAATCCTGCATCTCTTCTCTGTTTGTTCATCAGTCCACTGAAAACATGTGACTAGTGTACGCCAGCTTGGTCTCCAGGTTAAGTGTTCTCAGGCATTCTGTGTATGTATACGCAGTGGGGGAGGGGGGTGAATACGTGGTACACTAAATGCTTTCATTCTTTCAGACAAATAAAAATTAAGTGCACATGCATTTGCATATTCAGTATGTTTATTCCTGTATAATGTTCTTTAGACATTTACTACAAATGATGGATATTCCTCACCTACCACTTATCTGGCTTATTTGTTTTTTTCACTCCAGTCGCATATTTCACTAAAATCTTGTGTAATGAGGGCAGGCCAGCCTGTGCTCCAAGTTAAGCATATTCATGCTAATCTCTTCCCACCTGGTAATGGCAGTTCCTTTCCAGGGCTTAGCAGACAGAGGGAGCCTTCTATTTCATTCCTAATAACTTGGCTTAACTGCTGAAAACCTGATATGTAAGAGCAAGGTTAGCATGAAAACTCTGGTTGATACAAAATATTTTTACCACAATGTATTTTTTCTCATTAATAGAGTATGACCAAAGGAAAAAAAAAATGCTTTTTCCATATTCTATTTTTGTTTTTTGAGATGTTTGATAGTGGTATATTGCTGTATTAGACTTATTTTCCCTTAAAATAATCACTTTTATGGAAAAACATGACTTTAAAAATTCATATATTTATATTTTATGCTCACACCATTCGTGCCATAGACTGCGGTGGTGGTGCTGCGGTAGCATTGTCACCTCACAGTAAGACGTCCTGTTCGATTCTCAGTTAAAGCGTCTTCTGTGTGGAGACATGCGTGAATGGGTGTACCTTCATTGAAAGTTGTGCATCAGGGCCGGCAACTTGGCACGTAAAAATCTACTGCAAATCATTAGCGTGCCGGAGTTCCGCTGTGGCGACCCCTAACCAGGAAAAGCCGAAAGACACAAACAAACAAACCATTCATGCCATGTCGGTGCCAATGGCATAAATTGATGACATTCTTTTGCTGGTAGAAGTGGTTCCTCCTTATTGTTATACAACATTTACTAATTAATTTTAAAATGTTGACCAGAACCATATACCAGACTCAAGAATATTCCACAAGTGGTATTCATAAAGGTTAACACTAACAGCCAAATTAAATAAACCCTACATGGTGCTTTTCTACCATGTACATGTCGAGTAAAGAGTTTTAGATTCAATAAGCATTATGTAGAGGTACGCACCACCGCACAAACAAGGTAAACTGTGTCATGCTAATTACAGCATAAGCAGCTGAATTACATGCTAATTAACCAATCTAACATGGTGGATCTATTCAACAGGCTATAAAGCAACTGTGTGGACTCAGTGCTGGTTTTCCCTGCAAATTCCAAAACTTACTGGAATACAGCCACAGAAAGGAGTCTACACAGAAAGAATGTTAGGGGTTGCTGCAGCTTTAATTCATTTGTATGTGCAACTGGCTGAAGGCTATGTGGCTTCTGCTGCTAATAGACCTTGGCCCCATTTAACTATTCATAACTTACATGATGTGGAAATTGTAGAGTGCTACTGGGTGGATAGGGACATACTACAGGAACTTTGCAACTTTTGCTGTCCTCAATTCAGAGCCAGGGCCAACCGAGGGGAACCCATCTCAGTGGAGACAAAAGTATGTGTAGCACTTAGAATCTTAGCTACAGTACCTTACAGAGACCAACATGGGGCATGCTGGGGATGTCACAAGCATCAGCATCCAGGATGCTCCATCACTTCCTGAACTCTATGCTCCAGCATACCAGTGACCACATATTTTCCCTGTACTCCTGAGGAGAGGGCCAGAAATATTCAGGAGTTCTGCCATGTAGCATACTACCCTGAAGTATTGGGTGCCATAGATTGCATACATATAGAAACTGAGGCACCACTCAGGGAACAGGGTAGGCTCTATATAATCAGAAAGGGCTACCACTCTATTAACTGCCCAGTTGTGTAGAATGCCAAGGGAATCATCTTGAACATGTGTGCTGGCAACCCTGGCAGGTACCACGACTCACATATATCTGACATACCTCCCAACTGTACCAGATGTTCTCTAGGGGGGATATCCCACAGGATCATTTACTGGGGGATGCAAGTTATGCCCTGGAACCCTGGTTGATGACACCCATCAGAAATGCACAGACACCCACTGAAAAATGCCATCATGAGGCACATGCTCAAACCAGAATTGTCATAGAGCATGTGTGTGGGCTGCTGAAGTCACAGTTCTAGTGCCTAGATAATCTGGGTGAGCCCTGCAGTGCAATCAATGGATTTGTATTGAAATATTCACAGTATGTGCCATGCAACACAGCACCATCCTGAGAAAACAGCTTCAGCAGGCTCAGCAAGGGGAAGGAGCACACATCTCTCCACCAATGCCAAGGTCACCACAGCTACAGGCAGATGAGGAATCAGAGGGGGAACCACAAGCTGCTCTGGGTGTAGGCAGATGTAGGCATTCTCAGTATGTCCTTGCATTGGCTAAAAGACAATGCATAGCACTCTCACTCACCATCTAGGAGCCAAAAACCTTCCTCCTATGCACATACATATAGTAACATTGATGCCAGGCAATGCTCATAACCTTTACCGACCCATGTATTGGCTGTATACTGCTTACATCAGACAGAGTCATCCCTGAACTAAAACTGTGGCAACTGCTGCATTTACAAGTAAAGTCATTATGTCAATTCACAAGGAGTGTATTGTGTAATATTATGAATGAGTGGCATATCCTTGAATTTCATTACTTGGTATTGTAAGTAAGTAAAAGGTGGAAGATTTGTACATAAATTACCCTAACATGTGACAGCAGAGAATTATTTGACTTATATGTGTCCATTAGTAAGTAGTAGGTCTCAGGCATCAAAGATTCATACAGTCATACCTCTTCAAAAGGAACCTTGACAATTGGATGGGAGATAGGAAATTTACCTTTTGGATAACGTCAGTCACCCTGCTAGACAGGGGTCCAGGGAAGTAAATATTGTGGGAAGAAATATCCAGGGAATTGTTATGGCTAGGCTT
Source organism: Protopterus annectens (assembly GCF_019279795.1). Lineage (NCBI taxonomy): Eukaryota > Metazoa > Chordata > Ceratodontiformes > Protopteridae > Protopterus > Protopterus annectens. Next base: position 252,172,786 of record NC_056725.1, on the reverse strand, counting down.
GTGTAGGCCCTAGGGCCAATAGCCTAGTACCAACCTATGAACTTATGCACCTATAAAAGTACTGATGATCATGGCATGCCTTCAGTTTAGCACCATATGTTTGTACTGGAAAATCATTAAGGAGAGAAGTTAGAAAGTAATGATACACATTGCAGATTCAGACTTCACAATCCTTATAAGATCATTTACAATAAAGTTGGGAAATAATTTTGATGCTAACAACTGTCTAACTTTCCAAGCAAACATAAGCAAAGGTACATTAACCAGTTCAACACTGCAAATGCAGATATACTAAGTGCTAGGTCAGCTATGCACCCTGACACAAAACTTACATATCCCTGAAAAAAAAAAGATAAACAGGGATATGGCACAGTTATCATCCCTTGCACAGGGTGTTGTGTGTGTATGTGAGTGTGTGTGTGTGAGTGTGTGTGTGTGGGGGGGGGGGGCAGGTAGCCCAGGCTGACACAAAAGGTTTGTGAGTGTGTATAAGCAAGAAAGAGAAGAAGGCAGACATTTGGATAAACCAAGAAATAGCCAGTGAGACAAAATGAGTTTTAAGCTGCATTGCTGAACCATGTAACTGTTGTGTGTGTGTCTGTAGGGGTCCCGCAGTTGAAATTGGTGTGTGAATATCTGCATGAACACAGCCAAACTCTGTGCTAGTTATACATCTTAGTTTGTCGTACATGGTAGAGGTGGAAGTTCATTGTTGTTGTCCCCGACCACAAGAATTGTCTCTGCCAGGAGTTGTACTGGCATCTCCATGCCCTTGGTCAAATGCACTACTGCCACCTGAATGTGAATGATGTCTGCTGGATGAGCTCCCTTCACGGGGATGCCCAGAACCATGACCCCATGGCCTGCCTTGTCTTGGTGTAGACAGCTCACCCACTGATGGAACAGTGGAAATACTGCCACTACGGAAGGGTGATCAGGCATGGCCACATTGGCTAACACCAGATGATGTGGCTGACCTATGCCCACAAGGATTCCATTCCTCACCCAGCAGACATTCCATCATATGCAATGCTCATTTCATGACAACAGATGCCCCTCATTCCATCACAGACACCCCGTTTTCCAGCATCTCATTCATCCATACCATTGAATCGGCAATAGGCATGCATGTCAGCATTTGCCACATCTACAACCCTGACCATTTCTCTGGAGCACCTATGGGAACATGCCTGTGCCTCCATAATAGCCCTAAACATACGTTGAGTGGCACAGGAAGAGAAACCTGGAGCAGGTGGATGAAGGACAACAGGCCTCCTCTGAGTACCCCTAACAACCTTCCTGCTTGGCACCTCATGCACACTTTGGCTACGGCCAAAGTTAGCAAGCACTGAAGCCACAGTAACCACACTTCCCTGATCAATTGTCTCACCCTCCACCTGTCCAATATTTGTGGGCTCACTGGAATGTGTAGGTGTTCAGTGAAATGGCAGAGGATGGCTATATGTCAATCTCAGTGTTAGATTCAAACTCTGCACACCCCAGCTATGCCTCTGTTTGGCCACCATCATCATCAGAGTCTGCTAATACACTTACATCAGGTGGCAGAGGTCCCACACTTCCACTATCATGATCACCTGTGATGAAAAGCAACAAACACAGGAAAAAAATTAATACCTACACTACTATAGTCCAATATATGCTAACAAACTAACAATAATGCCACTAATACAGATAGTACAGCAATACACACAGCAGGCCTGACATCAATATCACACACTAAAATACTTCTTTAAATTGCTCAGCAGTATCAACATAAAAATGTTTGACTTGCCATCTGCAGGTGGTATTCTCCTCTGCAGGCTAGATGGTCCTGGAAGAAGTTAAGCAAAAGGTAAGGGCAACATCATCACAATTAGTAACAAAGGTGGGTAATTCTTTTACCCTTTTATATGTTCAATAACTATACTTGAAGTAAGAACTTGGCTGATAACTCCAACCTAAGCTAATAGATCAAAATGTGTTGCTAACTGTAGCAATATTCAACCTCCCAAAAAAAAAATGGTTCTTGTGATACAGAAGTAACATATTGATTTCAATTGTTTTACTATACAACAGTATTTAACTGTTGAGATAAGAAAGCCTACAGGGAAGCTCTTCCTGGCACATTCTTGTAGTCCCTGACACTGTGGCATTGACGTCCAGTACATGCTATTCTGCACTCTATTCTGGGCTGTCTGGATCCCAGACAGTGGCCAGGAACTCTTCATTTGGTGTTGGGGTGGATCCATAGCAGGACTTCCCCAGTAACCATCTGGTTACGGCTCACTGCAGCTGCTCTGCCCCATGCAGATGTGATCATGTCAGTGGCCCTGTGGTGCACCTGCTCATATGTCCTGCCATGACCCACAGCATTCACATCATCCACAATCTGGTGCCACATTTGCATTCTGTGTCCCATATCACCCCATCTCCTTTCAATCAGGAATGAACAATGTTGTCTAAAGGCATCCACTATCATTTGATTCTCAACATCGGTGAAGGGGGGGTCTCCAAGGAGTCACATACCAGGGTGGCATACTCTTAGGTGCCCTAAAAGCAACAGAAAGATAATACACATAAGTATCACATAACTACAAAATAACTGTTCCAACATTAAACAGTAAAGGTAGTCTCTCAGTATTACCCACTGGAGAAGCATAAGACAGTCTGGAGATGTGAAATACAAACAACAGGCTGCATGCAAAAAGGGAAAGTAGCAATAGAAAAATATCCTTGTTTGTGCCATAACAGTAGCTCAGCTTTGCCTCCCCCAAAAAAAGACAGACAAGCGACACAATATTGCTAATAAACCATCTTTGAAATGCTAACAATGCTATCAATGGAACTGCCCCTAAAACATTTGTACATATTTATCACAGAGCATTTCATTTTAAGGTACTGGCAATCATGTTACCTATGAAATGCCTTGACAAATATGCCCATGGTATAAGCACACTTTTAAGTAATGCATACAGATAAAAGTGTAACAACATTGCTCTGGATGTTTCTTAAGTACATTCCAGCATATGCAGTATGCAGCAGACAAAATGCAAGCATACCTTCTGAAGTTCAATAATCCTCTATGCAGATATATCCAGAAGAAACAGCATATGTTCAGTCTTCTCCACATAAACAAGAGTCCTCAATATGAGTTTGCCTAGCTACATGGTTGCCTTTTTATAAAGCTGTAGATTCAGGGTTGTTAGCAGGAGTGAAGATACAAATGAGGTGTGACCTGATTAGAATTGCTGAATCCCAAATATTTGGATCTGTGTAGGAGATGTAAACATAGTGCAGCCATTTCCCTCAGTGTTTGGTTTTAATGGATGACAACTGTAAATGATTACTGTTTGGGAGAAGGAAAACACAACAGCACTGCAGGCTGCCCTACATCCAGTGGGTGTGTCAGGTTAGATCTACAAAGTGTTAGATGTGAGGTTGGAAATGTATGTAAGCAGCACACAATTCACAGGTTGTGTTCCCTAACATCCAACCTGCCCTTCATTTGTTGGCAACTACATATGTTATTTTCAGTTAATATCCTCATGCATTTTAAGGACAATTATATAGAATGGTTTACAGGGTGCATAGATCAGATTACTGGTCAGACTGAAGAATGGCCAACAAACACAGAGAGGTGAGACAGAGCTGTATATTTGCAAAAAATAATCATAACAGGTTGTGTGATCACTAACTGCACTACATCCAAAATTAATACATGTACTAAAAACAGTTGTATGGTTTCATATTACTGTAGGTGATGTTGCAGTTGATTGTGTATAGAATGATTTCAGCCCCTTGCTGCAAAGATGTTTGTGTGTCAAAGAGGGTAAGGCATCCATCCTGTATTCTGAAGGTTCATTGGAGTCAGAGCTCAAATCCAGATCTATGTAGTCATATTTCATGTGAACCATCATTTTCTAGTGTGCATGTCATAGACTGGGATTTCCTGATTTCAACTACTTGTCCTTTTTTTTCTTTTCTGTCTTTGCTTTTGATTTTTTTTTTTGGCCAGTGTTTGCACATTGTGGCATGTAGAGCAATCATGGAAATGGCAGAAATGAATGACAGGTTTGGCTGTGCTTATCTTGTTTGTGCCAAGCACAGCAGTGTGCAAACTGGACAATTGGAGCACCCAGGAAACAGACAGGCTCAGACAGCCAAAAATAGAAACTGATACATTCAATTAATTCTGTTTGACACCTCACAAACCCGCTAAACAGTGTTCCATGCTGCTTAACAGAGAGACTTTAAAAATGATTAATGGAAAGTCATGTAACTAGTCCTGTGGCAGCAGATATAAATGTAGAGCTGGACTATGGATGGTCCTGGGTTCTATTACAGGGTGTGCAATCTTTTTTTTTCATTGTTGTGACATTGCAAGTGATAGCAATGAATGTAAACATAAACCACTCCTATTTCAACTCTTTTGTGGCAACAGGTGTAAGTATAAGACCACTATACACATGTTCCTGAGTTCTAATATAGGATATTACATACACTTTTACAGTTGTTCCACTTTTCATTATATTCACTCTCAGTTACAATACTTTGGATAGTAGAGCTGATCTTAGTTATATGTATGAGGGATAAGACGCTTTTATTGTGTTATCAGATTAATTTGCAATTATTTCATTCCTCACTGCTTGCCATTGCTGCTCTTCATGCACCAGCATGCAAATGCATTTCATGGTTGTGCGCACTTCAGTAAATGCGATAACTGGAATTGGCAGGAAAGCATCAGTTTCCATTGCTCTTGATCTGCTGGTATATAGACATGGCTGGCATTAATGTGAAAGGGCCAGGTTTAGGGCACAGAGGTGGGGTGTCCAGGAGTCCAGAATATTTACTGGACTCCTTGTGAAGCACCACAGTAAAAGGCTTCTGCAGGGGGGACTATTTTGGCTTCCAGTACAAGTCTGAGGAATAGGATAGTTTAGCCCAGGCTGTATCTAGTGCCACTGGTACCTCACTCACTGGAGAGCAATGTAGGCATCATTTCAATGACCCACAGAGGAGGAAGAGGGATACTGTTGAACATTTAGGACTGAGGACATCCCACATCTGTGTAAGTATCAACTAAAGAGAGTACTTGTAAAACATAGAAAGCTGAATATAGGTAAGACTGGTATGCATAATGGTCGTCTGTTCTTTTCCATTTTTCCCAGCTGCCAGTGATTGACAGTTCAATGCCTGGGCTCATGGGGCTAGATTGGAGAGACTGAGGGAAGCAAGTGATATGTATGCAGCAGAGGAGAAGTGTTATTGTAGTATTAAAAGTTAAAGATTGTTTTTTTTTGATATTTTATATATTTGTATCAAATTGAGCATGCATACCCCACCTGTAAATGCAAGTATGCATGCATTAGTCTGTAGCACAAACCAGTTGTAAGAGGCCAATGTTAAACTTTAGTCTGAGGTTGTGGGTTCAAATGCCACAATTCACAACTATACCATATTGTTGTTTCTTCAGTAATATTGACATTAAATTAAAACCTATATACCAGTGACACAAATACCCTGTTGAAAACTGCAGTCTGTATAATTGGAACATGCATATGTGCAATACATGCACATTTCAAGGATTACTTGCACCAGTTTGTAGTATGTGTATCGGTTAGGTGGTAGACTTAAATGTAAAACTTAAAATAACAGAATTGTATAATTGTATTAATGCATTGTATATCACATATCACGGTACTAACCTTATCTCTTTTTCTCTCATCCCAACCCTTATCTCTTTTTTATTTTCTTTATTTTTATTTCCTTTTATTTTTCTTTTTTTCCTTTTTATTATTTTTATTTTATATTTTATTTTATAAATAATTTATTTTATTGTTAATTTTTTAAATGTATTTTTAATTTTATTTTTATTTTATTTTTTCTTTTATTTTTATTATGTGCCATCAAAAATGTGTCCATGACATCCATGTGTACCACATCACTAAATGCTCCACAGAATAGCAAGGTAGGTCAGCCCCATTGGATCAGTCTGCCCCTGCTCCACACTGATGCCCAACATATTTGGAAGAAAAACTGTCAGCACTGCCTCTGCTGCCCCTACACTACCTGCACCCTCAGGTAGTCCTGCCATGGAGGCTGGTCCAGAGGTACCCTCCAGGAGCAGAGGCGGAGGTGGTGATTTCATCACCTGCAGTGAGTTGTCAGGGATGGCATCTAGGGTGGTGCACTGCAACACTGATGCATGCCTGTGCCAGCTGGACAGCCTGCTCTCCTTCATGTTGCATACTAGGAGGAGGAGACATCAGGCACTCCAGCTACCTCTAGAGTAAGGAGACAATGATGACAGTCCAGTAGGTGATGACTTGATTCTCACTGTCTCCAAGCTTGATGACAGTGGACCCGGGTTGTCCCCATTCTCACCCCAGTTGTGGTGTGCCCAACCTTTTGTGTCAATCACTGTCCCTGTTTCTTGTCTTGTTTGTCTTGTCTGTCTGCAATTGCTTCCTTACCTCCCCAACTAACCTGACCCAGACATACCTATGTCCCTTCCCCATTTCTTTCTCTCGCAAATAAAAAATAAATGGGTACCTGTCTCCCCCCAAAAGAATTGTCTCATACATAGATCTCCATTTTGCACAAGTCTTCTTGACACACTTGATTTTGTCCAATCATCTACTGTATAGAACATGCTTGCATGTCACCCCTCTGTCTAGAGGTGACAGTTCAAATTCAGTTAATATTTTGCACATAATTTCAGTTTACAATATATAGCTATGGTTCTTTCCTACCTCCTTCCTGCACATTCCTGTCCTGATTTCCCTTTGTTCTTTCTCCTGCTTGCTCCCCATTTCACTAATTTCTGTCTGCCCCATTTTAACACCTTTAATCTGGACAAAAAATAGAATCACACACAACACACAGGGATCCCTTCACTTTCTGGGGTCTATGTTTACGCAAAGGTACGCATTTTGCACCAATGTGCAGCCATGGTGAGTAGCAGCAAAATGATATGGTTACCTCCATGCAATGCGCTTAAGCCTGCTGCACTATGCCAACACACAGCCACACATGTACTATAAAGAATTCATGTCATCTCTTTATCCATGTTTAAATAAAAGTACTTAAAAGTATTAGATACACCTGGATTCAAGCCCAGTACCATCTGGGCCCAAAAAGGAATGTATTAGTACATTAACATGTGCTGCCACAGAGTCAGTTAAGCAGCAGGTGCATTGCATAGACTCAGTACTAACTGTTGACTATAGCACTATGGCTCGCATTTGTGCATTGCTTAGCTATGCACAAACTTGTATCTCACCTGCATATACACTCTGCCAACAGTCATGCAAACCTGTTGCTTGCCGTGGAATAGAAAAGTAAATATCATGTATTACTGTTGTTTACTGTAAACTTATGTCTATATCATGACATTACATGTGTAAACATTACAAATGGAAGGCCCTGTTTAACTATATGCCACATACTGTATTTACAATACAGCCATGTGTTGCCACCCCCTAAGCACTGCTACCCTGGTGTCTCAGTACTTCTTCCAAACATATATCACCTACACTATAGACATTAATATCAAATGCTGTGCAATAAGCAATGCACATCAATGCTGAAGTGCAACTATTGACCCATAAACCTAAATAACGTATCTGCAAGGCTAGGGAAGGAATCAGCATGGACCTTATCCACTGGGACATTGGTGACCTTCAACACACTTGGCCCGAACCATTCTGTTTTAGTCACGGGTATTGAACCTTGTGGACTTCTTTGATACTGACCCCAAAACCTAGATGAGGGATAACTGGACATACAGCCTACGTTCAGTTATCCAAGGCCTTTGATACTATCCCTATTTCATGTCTCATAGTGAAGATCTCCCATCTGGGAATTAAGCCATGCAGTTCTAGATGGATAGTCAACTGGCTCACTGACAGAACACACACTCTCAAAGTTGGTGACTGCACCTCCACCACTAGCCCACTTACCAGTAGAATACCACAAGGATCTGTGCTGGGCCAACAACTGTTTGGAAACAACTTCCCTGAAACATAGGCAACAGTAGATGGCCTGTGGTTTACCAAGTTTGCAGATGACTGTTAACTGGCAGTACTAATATAGAGTCCCCCAATGATGGTAACATATTACAGAAGGGGCTGACACAGAGAGATGATTTGTACCAAACTCGTGGACTGAACTTTAAAGCAAACAATGCCTCATTGTCCCCTAAGTAATGAAGTACTTCTGTTAATTATGGTATACATAGCACCCCTCTAAGCTCAAGCACATATGTAGTACAAGCAGAAAACTATAATTCAAAGTGGAAAGGGATGATAATAAAACATGGGGGAAGCTCAAGAAACAAAGAGAGACTGGGATTTTGGATTCCGGCCTTTAAGGAGAATAGCAATAATTGTGCAGAATATTATATCCATAAAGTAGCATAAAGTATTCTAAGAAATAAGCTAGCATGGGAATGGAGAAATGAGATTCTGCCAATAGGGATGACTACAATTAGGGATACAGACAATTGGCAAGAGGGGGCTGGAATGTATTGGAGATAACTGGCAAAGGAACCAAAGTACTGGGAGCAAATAACTAGAGAGGGAAAGATGATAGAATGGGAAGATGCCAAGAATGTATCTGGACTTCAGGTTAGTTATTGCCTTCCGTATCAGGGATTGATATCAGAGTATAGGCAAAGAGAAAGAAATAGGGGGATCCTAAATGAAAGACCAGCACTAGTAGAGTTTTTAATAGAATCAAAAACAGAAGCTGCCATTAAAAAAGGAACAATTAGTAGAGCATATATAATATTGCATGATAACTATAAGAATGAATCAGAGGAGGTTAGAAAGGATTGGGAAGAGAGACTGGATAAGCAATTCACAAAAAAACAATGGGAGGATATATGTATGTATCCCAAATATGCAACAGAATCTAGAAGATTTAGGATTTTTGCCTATAAATGTTTACATAGATATTTTTGCACCCCAGGTAGACTCCAGAGAATTTTTCCTCAGGCAGTCAGTAAATGTTGGGGGTGTGAAGGGGAAGAAAGAGGTAATTGGGAACATATTTTCTGTCAGTGTGGTGAGTTGGTGGACTTTAAGGATTCCCTTTGGGATACACTGTCAGAGATGCTGGATGGGCAGATTGGTCTGACAAGGGGATGATTTTTCTGAGCTATGATACTGAATCGGAATTGCCTAGACATGATAAGGCCTGACTGTGTCTAATAATGGTGGCTGCCAAAAAAGCAATTACTTGAAAATGGAAATCAAAATATAAACCAACTATACTGGAAATAGTATAGTAACAGGGATAAAACAACAGGAATTGAGATCGTTAGCAAAGGGTAGGAGCAAACTACACAGGAAAAAATGGGAATTGTGGGAACAATATATATAAGGGAGGAATGAGGTCCAGAAGGCAGCAGGACCAAAATGATCTATGTAATGTTTGAGTGAGAAAGATTGGGTAGATTATAAGTGATGTATAATGTTTGCAACTAGGAGTGTGTCAGTATGGTTTGTGCTGTAAAATGCTTATGACTAGGACTGTGTCGGTGTGGTTTGTTTTCATTTATATAAATGTATGATTGCCTATGTAATAAGTGATGGTTTAACAAATATGATTCTTGTTTAAAAAAGGTAGAAATTGAACAATTTATGTAATATTTCTTAAGGTTATATGATATATATGAATATATGTGAAGTATAATGTTTCTTATATTAATATAGTTTGATTACTTTTATATAAATGTACATTTCCCTATGTCACAAGTGATAATTCAATAAAGGTGTTTAAAAACGAAACAGTGTTGTGAAACTTGGGAACAAATGTTGATAGCAATCTGCACTTTCATCACTATATGTCCATAGCAGTGAGACACACAAGACACACATTCTGCATTGTGTACCTCATGCATATGGACATCACATCCAAGACCAGGGAAGTCATAGCTGTGCTGTACTCTACCCTTATCAGACCACTAATTGAGTACAATGCTCCCTTCTGTCTGTACCTCACCAGACACATGCAGCAATTGGAGAAAACACAGAGATTTGTGACTGGGAGAATCGACAGCCTCCAAACATGACATACATGGAAAGACTGAAAGACCTGTCACTGTACTCAGTGTCATTCAAGCTGCTGAGAGGTGACCTATGTCTGCCCTACAGAGCAGTCTCAGACCCCACCCTACTAGAAATGCTGGACATGAGCAAATCAAATGGGATGAGAATAATTTGCTCCAGGGTTCTCATCCTAGCCTATGACATAGTCAGAACATGCTGGGGACACAGATATACCCCCCCCACTGATTGACACTCCTCTGAAATAGTCTCCCACTGCATGTGAAGCAGTGCTTCTCAGGGACCCTGTTCAAGCACAACCTTGACATCTGGCTGGGTGTTAGTAAAGTCTCCTCTGGGGTGGCACCTATATCTTTCCTGGAAAGAGCCAGTCAATGCTGCTCACAAAATTGTTTTGCTAGCAACAAGCATCTAATTATGCTCAATAAGGGTACTTGTGTTTTACACATCAAGGCTTGTAAGCACCCTAGGGCCATTAGGCCAGTAGCCTCTTATGAACCTATGATGCCATGAAGCTACACTGGCCACCCAACATCTTGTCTCCCACATGGCTTGATGATGTCATCTACTATAAGTTGACCTGCACTCTTGTAAAAATCAGGCTTGTGCCATTACAGTTGTACAAAGAACTGTGTTCTATAGTCTATGTACTTAGATAGTTAGGAGTTCTGTTCTCACTAGAGTCAACTTTTTGTGTGTGTGTGTGTGTGTGTGTGTGTGCGTGTGTGTGTGTGTGTGTGTGTGTGTGTGTGTGTGTGTGTGTGTGTGTGTGTGTGTGTGTGTGTGTGTGTGTGTGTGTGTGTGTGTGTGTGTGTGTGTGTCTAGACAGAAGTTTAGAAGTCTGTATCCTACAGTTAGTGCTCCAATGCCATGGATTGACAGCATTTTAATAACTGCACATGCCTACGCATCCATTTGATGCAGACCTTCCAACCTCTTGTCTCCCACATGGCCTGCTAATGTTATCCACTATAAGTTGACCTGCACTCTTGTAAAAATCAGACTTGTACCATGGTATTTGCATTAAGTACTGTGTTCCGTAGTCTGTGTACTTAGATAAGTAGGGGTCTAGTGTCACTGCAGTCAAGTGTGTGTGTGTGTGTGTGTGTGTGTGTGTGTGTGTGTGTGTGTGTGTGTGTGTGTGTGTGTGCAGTTACTGCTCCAATGCCATGGATTGACAGCATTTTGATAATTGCACATGCCTACACATCCATTATACAGACCTCCCAACCTCTTGTCTCCCACATGGCCTGCTAATATTATCTACTATAAGTTGATCTGCACTCTTGTAAAAATCAGACTTGTACCATGGTATTTGCATTAAGTACTGTGCTCTGTAGTCTGTGTACTTAGATAAGTAGGGGTCTAGTGTCACTGCAGTCAAGTGTGTGTGTGTGTGTTTGTGTGTGTGTGTGTGTGTGTGTGTGTGTGTGTGTGTGTGTGTGTGTGTGTGTGTGTGTGTGTGTGTGTTGATGGGTGTATATGTGTGTGTTTGGGCTCTTGCTTGACATTACAGATTGCATTTTACGCCAACATGTTGGACACTGTTATTACAATATTGCCCCCAACAGACACTGCTGATGTCATCAGCTATAAAATGTTTTCTTAGACACTCCAAGTCGGGCATATACCATGGTGCTTGTGTAAAGTACTGAGTTCTTATAGTCTATGTACTAAGGCAGGTGTTTTATTCTCATTGCAGTCAACTGTGTGTGTGTGTGTGTGTGTGTGTGTGTGTGTGTGTGTGTGTGTGTGTGTGTGTGTGTGTGTGTGTGTGTGTGTGTGTGTGTGTGTGTGTGTGCGCACTCTTTGTTGACATTACAGAGAGCATTTTAGACCAGCATGTAGGACACTGTTATTAGCATATTCTTCTCAACAGACACTGCTGATGTCATCAGTTATATCAGATTTGTGGATATGCAGTAATCCAAATAGGGCCGGTTGTGAGACTGGCCTAGAGGCCAGGCACGCCACCTTATCCTTTACGAGGCAGATTGCAGTGACATGGCTTTTAATCTATCCACATACATCATGACATGGTTTGTAGGCCCTTTGTTTTCTTGATGAGAAAGCCCTGTGGTTTTTCCAGCTATTGCATGTATTTGGTGAGGTACATGCAAAAGAGAGCATTACACTCTATTTGTATTCTGATGAGGTTTGAGTACAGTGCTGTCACAACATCCTAAGATCTGAATATGATAGCATGACTTATGATGTGCGCAACACAGGCTTTTAATACCAGTCTGGACACTTGATGGTCGAAGTTCAGATTGCTATCTACATGTGTTTGCAGTATTTCAGCATAGTAGGACTGTTGTCAATGCTGTGATTGAGACAGAATTCCACTTTATTTATTTATTTATTTATTATTTTAACATTTGTTGACCGGGAAATTTCTACTAGGACAGAGCCTATTTTCAGTGGAGACCTGGGGAGAAATGCTCCAGATGCATTTCTTTGGAATGTGGGAGGAAACTGGAGTACCTGGAGGAAGCCCACATGAATCCAGGGAGGACATGCAGACTCCACACAGATGGGATCCCAGCCGAATAACGAACCGGAGAACCTCTTGCTTCGGGGTGACAACCTTAACCGCTGCACCACTGCACATCCCATTTTCATACAGACCACATAACAAAAACACATTTCTGAATTTATTTGTAGTTCATATGCCTTTGTCATCAATCATTTGACTGTGTTACCTCCTCCTGTACTATGTTATCATCATTTGTGGACTCAGTGATTGCTGATTCTAGCATATTGGGTGCAAATTTGGTAAGACAAAGGCCATATACTTTTGCCTGAATTGTTGAGAAATAGAGTCCAGACAGTGAAGGGCCAAGCAAAGATCCCTGGGGCTTGCCAGTGGTGACAGCTCTACTAGTACCAACTTTCACAGTATGTGTTCTGTCTGTGAGCCAGTTGGTTACCCATTGAGTTACATAGGGACTACTCTCCAGCTAGGAGGGTTGCTCAGTGATACTTGGGTGGGGGATTGTGTCAAAACCCTAGGCTAGATCACAATAGGCAGCATGCACTGTCTTACCTTCATCCAAGCCTATCACATGGAATCACTGGGCTGTGACAACATCACTGATCGCCTATGGCATGATTCAGGATATACACCTTCCTGATAAAGTTGAGTCTGCACTTCAACACACCCTCACCTGATACATGCATGTATAGAGACATCCTGATTCTCCTCAGCTGTGAGGTAGACGAGCATGTCATCATGGACCTCTTCTAAATGGACACTAGTAATATTCCAGCTGTGTACAACAGACCTGTGTGAGTTGTTAGTGCTAAGTCATGTCTGTTACATCTGACAGATGTCCTCAGAGAGGTCATTGAGGGGCATGCATAATGACAACAGTGTCATCCTGTGGAACTTGACCAGGTCAAGGCAATTGAGACAAATTGCACTGAGGTATTCAATCAACACTTTCACATATGGCCATAAACAGCTGTATCACCAACTTGGTAGATCAGTGTATCACATACGTGGCATCTCTCTATGTTAAAATGTGTGAAATGACCCATATCTCAGGTCCAATGATCAGGTCAGTATATCAGGGCTGTCTGGTTGACCCTTTCCTGTCTATTATATAAGTGATGGACATCAGAGATGACATACACATCCTGGGTCCAAACAGCTGCCTGAAGGCCTACAGATTGTGGGTAATCATTGACTCCAACTGCGATATTAGTATATTGCAGATAGCATCAACACAGAGCAAATATTGCTGCCACAGCCATGACAACACCTACAATGATAAGAAAACAGAGGAGATTTGTTAAGTCAGATACAGAAACACACAGTCTAAGTATAATGTAGATATCACACCCTATAATCAGACCAATGAGTATGTAACCCGTGTCCTGGGGTACATGGTGAGTGGAACTTCCACCAGCATGTAGTCACAGTGCTGACTAATTTCTCAAATGTAACACAAGCACTAGATATGTGAAGGACATCCACATCAGAGGACATAGTTCCTAGACTACATCACACCAATAACTGAGTACAATGCACCCTTCTTCTTGTACCTTCCTACACATCTTCCACTGATGTGTAACTGAAGTGTACCACCTTTATCACAGTGAGCTGTCACACAGCATACTGGCCATATGCAGGTATTCTTTCTGTGGCATATGCATGACTGTCTGATGGTGCAGAACACCAATCAACTTGTCACACCAGATGGATGTGTGTTACCTGTTCTACTGATGCACACACTACATACATAGGTGTTTGACAAGATTAATGGCATGCATAGCATTCATGACAGTGTGGATTTGCCATATAGCTATAGATATAGATATAGATATAGATATAGATATAGATATAGATATAGATATAGATATAGATATAGATATAGATGCCATGCGCATTAGTCAACTAGCCTGCATTATTCATACTGTCATATACAGGAATAGCAGTGTCCCTCCTAACACCTCCAGCAGATGTTACAGTGACAGGACAGTGTTCATGGTCACTCTCATAGAGTGTGGATGTATCATAATAGTTGTTAAAGTGTGTATGTGCAGATTCATCTCTTATCACTTTAAATCACATATGTTATGTCAGAGGCAAGGGATTACTGGTGGTATTATTTTGATATTGTCCATGATTGTGGTTGATTCTTTTAATGTTTTCCATGAGCCTTTACCTGTGCTCACCCTGCTGGAGACCTCTGCTGATAGTGCAATCATATTCAGGCATATCAGTTTGCACAGCTTTGCAATATGCACCCTGCCTCAGTTGTGCGTCAAATCCTTGATAGATGTTCTCTGCATTATTCATGTAAGGATGCTAATCTCACACATACAGTCTCCCCATTGTTATGTCATCGTGTGTGACAGTCACATAAAGCACATTTTCACTTTACAGTCCCTACTGTACCATAAAGATATATGAGTGGTGTTGTTGCTACAACCATCTTCCAATGACATGACCACATCTGCTGTACATTAGGTTGTTTCACCTGTCCTCTTTCCCTGTCTTCATTCCTACAATTCATCTGTGTGTCCCTGTTCAATACATGCACTTCTCCTGAGTGTTTGTTCCACATGGCAGTCTATGTCCCATTACAGATCATTTAAATGGCTTCAGTACAGAATGCCAGGAATGAGATATCACAATGCCTTGCACTGTAGATACCCTGTCCTGTACTGTGTTTGGGCTGTATGCTTTGCATTTATACCTCTGAACTGTCCAGATATTCCCAGGATGCCCATATGTGTTACTTCTCAGTTTTGTGGCTTTCTGCCATATCAATGGAATGATCTCAGGACTGATGTGACTCAGGATTACATACATTTGAGATCTTAATTTGTGCGGAATGCCCAGTTTTTGCCTCATATTTTTGGATCATAGGATCATAGGATCATAGGGTCATAGCAAGTTACTAGGCTATTGGCCCTGAGGCCCTTGCAAGCCTAGCCAAGAATTCATTCCATGTTTCAACAAGTCAGCACCCTCTGCCACTGTCCAGCAGGGACATAGGTAGAATCCCAGGGGTGTATTTCCTGTTCCCCATCTAGTTATCCAGGTTGCACTTAAAAAGGTTTAATGAGATACTCTGCTTTACATGGAGAGGGAGTGTATTCCACAAAAGGGGGAGTCTCTGGGACACAAATCTATCTTGCCAACAAGTCCTATTGATGTCACAGACAAGGTTGAGTTCACGCATGTGGATTACTCGAGTGGAGCTCTTTTCTCATAACATTTTGGTTTTCTGGCAAATCATTGGCATGTCATTGCAGAATCAAGTTAGAAAATAATGACAGACATTTGAGTTTCAAATTTCAGAAAATTCATGCTATTTTAAAACCTATCATTCTTTCAACTGTCTAGGTTTGTAAGAGCAATATTAGAATCTGTCCCTATTTTTGGCCCTTTTCCCTAATTATTTATGGCTTTGTCCAGATTTCTTGCTCTAAGAGGTTGAAAGGTATGTTTGAGTATGCCCCTATTTCTGGTTATTTCTCTCTGCATTATGTTGGCCTTTGTGCACATGTGCTGAAATAACAGATTAAGAGCTGTCTATGAAGCCCTGGTGATCATTATGGCATTCCACCTCAAAACTGCAGACCGTAGGTGCTCTTCCTAAAACAGAATTGCTATCTGCATTCACTTACATGATTTCCTAGCCAGCAACACTGTTGCCAGCCACAAAACCTTGCTTAGACATGGCACGAGGCATGAATATACATTGCGCAGTGGTGCTCGCTGCCACGCGCAATGCACCACCATGCACAAATATAAACTCCGTGTAGGCTTTGTGCAGAGTCGACACAGAATTTATTCAATCCTGGGTTAAGTCTACACTAAGTTTATACTTAGTGTAGCCTTTCTGAATGAATAGAAAGAACAAGCAATGCGGTAGGAATGTTCTTTTATACAACAAAGTACACTAAGAGTACACTTAGTGGTAATCTTTATGAATCCCAAGTCACTACTCTGTCATTACAAACTGTGTTTGGAAGCAAATGAGAAGTAAAACTCAACTTTATTTCATAACTTCAAAAGAACTAGTGCCTCAGCATTATGCCTTCTTGGTTAAATCACAGTAACAATACACCTTCACTTTACAGAAACACTGAATGTGTTATCCACTAATAGAGAGGGAAGGAGGGGATTCCATTAAATACATATGATCATAATTACAATTACATTTATTATTCATATCATTAGGATAAATGTAAAACAATTACTTCTTTCTGTAGTAAAAGATTAGAAATATTAAATATTTATTTCCACATTCATACAGTATAAAAAAAATCTCAGCTGTTCAAAATCAATTATGTTCATAGAAAAAATGCTCAACAGCCAAATCAGTTGCTGTAGCAATGTTAATATACCACAGATGCTCCAAAATGCATAGTCAAACCATCATAGTAGATCATCTGCTATAATTTTTTCTCAGAGCATAAACAGCATCAGAATTATAACATCCTTGATGTAACAAATAGTTGCCATTTATATTAAGCCTTTCTGCTCTTTCAACCAAGTAACTGAATATTCTCTTGACTAATCCAATAAAGGACATACTATCATGTCTATTTATTCTAAGATCACTACTACTAGTAACATACTTGGATCTATATCACGTTATCGCAAATTAAAAATGTCGAACGTGAAAATAGCGAAAGTGCCGAAAACTCCAAGTTCGGTTTTTGAGATCACAGTACAGTGAAGATTAGGATAGTTGCCCTTTCCTCACTGTAGTGCAATCTCAGAGTTGGAATATATATTTAGCGGGGGATGTGGGGGATGCAGCCTCCCACAATATGGAGTTCGGGTTTTGGAATTTTCGCTCTTTTGAGCATTCAACATTTTGAGTCTTCGATAATATGGTATAAACGCACATACTTTAGTGCAATATCCAAGTCTTCATCTGTCCTGAAACTTAAATGTGCAATACTCTATGCAATATTTTTGCTTCATAGGTACCTGTCAATGTGAAAATTCAAGTTTGTACAATATCAACTTGTGCAATACCCTAAATGGCACATTTTTATACATGTACTGTCTGTAAGTATCTGTCATAGTATTACTAAATAGTAACTGTATGTATGTATGTTTCTTGCACTGGGAACAAAGCAATGCAATTTCTTTTAGCTGCACTATGTGCAGATCTAAATGGTAATAAAGTTTACTTTGACTTTGACTTTGACATGATATTTTTAAGGATATAGTCTCTGTATGAACAAGTGCAGCAACCATCACAGACAGTGTTAGGAATAATAGAGGAACCATTAATAGGAAGCATGGCAGAGTGAACAAGTCTAGCTCACAAGGCTTGAAGAATTTTGGTAATAAAACCATGGGTAATCATTATAACTTAAATGTTAATAAGAATGGAGCTACTTAGCAAATATGATGGGTTTCTTTGAGACTGCAAACTTTGTACTCAAAATATTGCTTTTAAAGAGTTGCTGCTGAGACTTAGACTGCATTACATAGGGTACTCAGAATAATTATTAACTACATATGAGGGTTATTACACAATGAAATCATACATTTAGCTGGAGACTTGAAAACTTCAGATACAAGAAGGAAATCCTAAGGATGTGATTCATTTTGTGATAAGATATGCTCCTATTACAGAAAGTACTGCAACGATTTTAGGGAAGCATAGGCATATGTTGCTTAGTGACACCATCTGGTCTAATTTTAAATTGTTGATGGAGATTCAAAAAAAAAAAAAAAAGCCCAGCAACAAGTGGTAAGGCTGCAAAAACAGCCCTTTAATGCATTTGTTAAAGCTAGTATTTCAGAAACACACTAGATGCAAATAGGAACGACTTTATTATCAGTTAATATGCATGCCTCTGAGTCACCCAGTGAGTATCACAAGTGTTAATGAGCACTTTTCTGTAGCAATCACCATCCAGCAGCTCATACATCTCTTTGGCACCGATACCCCCCTCATTTTCCAATACTCATACATACACACATTCAAACACACAAGCACTCATATGCATGCAGCTCCATACCTCTCTATTATCTCTGAAAATACATCTAAAACTTTGTCTCATTTAATAGCAGTGTCCATGATATGGATGAATGCTGTCAGTCAATAATGTTAGACATTAGAATGCCAGCCTTATACCTTTATAATTGCAGCTTCTTGCTGCAAAATTGTTTGCTCTATTAACTTTGTACATGCATGACTATATTATTTTATATGCATCCCTGGTGTCTTCTGCCCCCACCCACTGTATTACACCTTGTGCTCATTATTCTAGGGAGACATGAAAGGTATGGAAACCCCCATCCTCAAACCACGTAAACACACACACACACACACACACACACACACACACACACACACACACACACACACACACACACACACACACACACACACACTCTCTCTCTGACTGTACATTGATCACACGTCTCAACCAATCTGTCTCCTGCGAACACTTTCCCATTCACCCACACATGCTCACACACACACACACACACACACACACACACACACACACACACACACACACACACACACACACACACACACACACACACACGTCTATCCTACTTATCCCCTAAGTACCCTGCTGCAAAAACTGTTACAACTGTGCCTTCCCATTTAGATATACACACATACACACACAAACACATGCACACACTCACCTCTGAAACTTCTAATATCTGTACACTCTATACTCTATGCACTCATGCATGCAACCACACACACCTCTCCACCACTACCCATTGACTAAACTCCTTAGCACTTAGCTTTAATGCGATCTCTCCATTTGAAAGTAATGGGTGAATGCAAACTTTGGGTTGTGTTAATCAGTACAGCTTTTGTGGTGAATTATGCATTGGAGCAGTTCTGGGAATTGATAGGCTGTGTACATCATTTACTCCAGGATTTTTTAGTGGAGAACACATGGCTTATTGCTATATGCCTCTTTCCTGGAATGGCTCATTTAATTTAGATTTGCAGTAAGCCAGAGGAACAGCCCATGAGCTGCACCTCCTCAAGTTAAAGCAATGAGGAGGGGCCGTCTCTAAACTAGAACACTGTGTGGCTGATGTACCCTACTCCATAAAAATATTGGACATAGGAAGCTGTAAACTCCATTACAAAAAAATGAGCAAGTAGAACATTCTGTTGTATGGACTGTGCCTATTAAAGACCTTTAACTAGACTGTACTGCAGGTAAAATAGCTAGATGATTCAATGATTTGTACTTTCAACATTTAATTCTATAGAGTGTTTCTCCTCTAGTGTGGATGTTGTGATTAATATCCCATTCATGGCTGTTTTTATTACAGCTCACTTTTCTTTCTTTGATGTTTCTAGGTACATTCTATATCCTTTGCTAAGCCTAGAACTTTCACACTCTGTCTTATCTCAAGAAGTCAAGCAGTGACCTCTTTTCTTTCTCTCATTCTCTGTCAAGCAGTGACCCCCGGTCTTTCTCTCAGTTTATGTTTCTTTCTCATGCCCTCTAGCCATGCTGTTTTCAAGACCTACAGTTTATGGAAAGGGGATACAAACACAATCAGGCTCAAAAATGTGTCTTTGGTTAGGAAAGTTTATGACTACAAGTGATGTCTGATTTTCATGTTGTTAAATATACTGAATTCATATCACCCACATATTAAAGTATTTAATGAGAATTTCATTATCTCACAGCTCAGAATTAAAACTAATGTCATTTTGGGAGATTATCAGCTATAGTCTATGTCAGTGATGGTGAACCTTGTGTGCCAGGAGCTTTTGAAATGCCAAATCCAAAATAATTCAGAGCATGTCACATGAGCAATGGATGCAAAAGCAGTGTCTTTGGTAACTCAGGTGTTGGTGATCTCTGACATGTTACCCAAAATGTTGTGGCATGTGTCATGTTTGACAAGTGTGTCATAGGTTCGCCATCACTGGTCTATGTCTTTGAACAAATTATACATATATCAAAGATATTTGCAACAATTATCGGCTCAATAAGGGCGATACTTTTTTAATCATTATTCCTATTTACCCCGTGAGAATCCATAACTTACCTAAACAGTTTGTCTTCTTGCAGAATATTATCACATGCATGTAAAAAATAGTGGAATTAATAAACCATATTTAATCAGTGCTGTAGTAAAGTGTGCATCATCATTTGAAAGAGAGCATAAACCAAACTCCCTTCGTAAAGTTTTTGTTTTAGTTTTATTGTTATCCCAGCAAATGTGATTCATGCCAATGTGCATTTTGCAAGAAATAAATCTTTATTCAATTTCCTCTTTCCATAAAATTAGTTCATGAATATGTTCTACACTTTGTGTTATCAGATTTTTAATGTGATTAGTACTAGACATTGACAGTCTTGATTAGCAATTTATATTGCTTATTCATCATCCAGCTTTCCTCTGTTTCCTCCAAGATGAGATAAACTCTTAATAAAATTTCATTAAATCTGTGAGTTCCCTCAGGGGCCTCAGCATATAAATGTTTATACCTAAGACATTTTGTATTTAATCATGCTTGACCTTCAAACTTCAATCGAGCTAAAACACATGAAATAAGGTTTTCAGCTAAACGTTAGTTCAGTCAACAATGTCATAACTTGAAATTCATTCATTGAAATCTGATAACATGCATATGCCTGAAACCCTAAAATGATGTGCAGGTGTGGGTATTTTGTTTGCATTCAGTACTGTGTAAAATATTTGATGGAGCAAAAAAAAAAATGAAACAAATGATCTACATGCAATGTAACTACAAAGTATATGTTATATATTGAGTCATGTTCCATGATCCATAATCATAATTATTGTTGATATGGAATTTGCCAGTAGTTCTGCAATGTATCATTTAGCACATTTTATCATCATAAAATTATTAATTTTTTCAATATCCTCTTTCGGGGAGTGCTTTCTGTGTGGAGTCTGCATGTCCTCCCCGCGGTTGGGTGGGCGTTCGAAAGACATGCGTAAATGGGCGTGCCTTCATTGAAGGTTGGACATCGAGCTGGCACCTCAGCGTTCGTGAAAATCTACTGCCAATCATTAGTGGACCGAAGTTCCACTGTCCGACCCCTAACCGGGAAAAAGCCGAAAGACAAACAACATCCTCTTTCTGTCCCCATGCCTGCTGACTGCCAGGATTTCTCCACTGTCAGTTGATTCTCTATTTCTGGAAAATGAACCATCTGCAGCATAGCAATCACACAGACAACTGTGAGGAGTGTTTTTATTTGGACCAAACCCTCCTTTATTGGCAGATGTGGGTACTTCTTTTACTACAAGTGGAATCCTATGCCTCCACAAACACTCCTAATGATGTCTACTATAACCAGCTTTGGGCTGCCAAGCCCATGTTTCCTTGTTTTATATCCACATTTTTGAACAGTCCTCCACTTACATAGAAGCAGGGCAGCACCAGGACCACCAACGCCCACCCCAGAATGGGCAAACTACCTCTTATAAGCTGTTCACTCCCAATTTCTTTACTTCCATAAATGTTCTAACATTAGGGCCACTAAACTAATTTAGGGTATCTTAATCAAGGTCGGGGCTTTACCAGTGGTGGCTGGTGACTTCAAATTAAAGGGGGGCTGCATGAGACAGCTGAATGGGTGAGGCCAATGGGAAGGGGTGTGACCAACTAGAAAGGGGTGGAGCTATGCTCAAAACCACAACAACTGGAACTTTAATTAAATACGCTGCCCTGGGTGCCAAACCGTCAATACGAGAGTCCAATCAAGACAGAATGAAGTGTAGAAGAAAAAAATATTTCAATTCATTGGCTGCATGACAACTTACTTAATATCTAGATGGAAACACAAAGGTTGTGAGGCATGAAAAAATAAATTGCTTTTTAAATACATTACTGGAATGCCAGTCAAAATCAAGTAAATAAAAAAACAAGCAGCACTCGGCTCAAACCACTTCTCCTTGCACTGCAATTCTAATTATAATTTATATTCAGCTTTATAAAATTACCAAGTAACATGCTGAAAGTAGCAATCTCTGTGATACCCCCACTTGTAAAAATGTTTCTTATCCAAAAAAGTCCTGCTGCCTGACAACAACTATCTACTTGTTTCATGGAGAACACATGATCAAAGTAAAAAATGAATAGCGAACAAGAAACAAGCTCAAGATAAATTACTTAAAGGATTACTGCACAAGTTATGGACCACACATGATAGATTGGCATTCTGTTTAGTTTACAGGTAAATCCTGCAAAAATAACTGCAAGTCTCCAACAAATGTAATGAGCTTCTAAAAATACTGTAATTCTGTCCTTTATTACAAATACTGTCATATGCATTTCAATACCTAAGGCTTATGTGTTATCTAGTTATGTAAATATTCTCTGCATGGCAACAATGAAAAGGCTTTCAATGTTGGTAATTCTTTAACAGTATGCTTATTAAAGCTTACTTGCATCTTACAATCTCCGACAAGCTTACCTTATGGTTATTAAAGCATTGCTACTTTAATACAGAGCAACAGGGCACTGCAACAGCATGCATTTTCTGAATAATAAGAAGCATAAATCAACAGTATAAAAATATGACAAAAAACAGAACATTCTGCAAAATTAAGGACAGATGAAAAGCCACGGTCATACTTGTGGTCTACCTTGGATGGGGGAATACTCTGCACACTTACACTGCATAACTGCTCCTTGCCTTGCTTGGACACATCCAGAGCCACTACATTGGGGAGTGGAGTGCAACAAGTAGGTCACAGTTTGAAATGTCTATGGCTGACGGTGATGGCTCTGACACTCATATCTCTCAACCTCAGAGCAAAAAATCTGGCCAAAGCCATACATAGAATTGGGACACAGGCCCAAAAATAAAGACAATTTTTAAATATTGCTCTTAAAAACTTAGAAAGATAATTAAATAGTAGTAGGGCTTGCATTAGTATGAATTTTTGAAGGATATGAAATCTGAAACTCAAAAGTCTGCCATTATTTAGTGACTTCATTCCTAAATGATTTGGCAGAAAACCACAAATTTTATGAGGAACAAACCAAAAATAAGAAGCAAAAATCTATTCATTCTGCAAAATTCTGGACAGTTGAGAGGTATAGTTCAGCTGGGGCTGTCTGAGTTTGCTGCCCTTCCCCCCTCACAAAATCATGGCCGAATGGAGCGTCCCCCCTGCAGCCATTCCAATGTCCCATTCCTTGGTTATTTCACCCCATTTGCCATAAACACTGTAATGTGCATACTGCTTTACTTCTGCAATGATATGGATTTCATTTGAAAGTTTTATTTTATATTTTACAGCATAAACCCTAATAGATATCTGCTAAACACAGCAATGCAGTCTCGCAATGAAAATAGACTTTGCATTAAAACTTCTCTGCCCTTGAAATTCACATTCATTGAAACAGCATTGAAACCCACATTCAAAGAAAATACATTTTGCAAGTGGCAGATAAAGATTAATTTTGGGCTGTTTTCAAATCATAGGCCCCTTGAACACGAAACATACACATGCTCTTTGATACACCTTCCTGACTGTATTAAATGATATTCCTTGTACAATACAGCACAGTTGTTAAGAGGGTATTTTAAATTTATTGTTTTGAACATTTTTCCAGTAAACAATGAAACAAAATGCATGCACCAATAATGACAAAACTGCCCAATTCAGAACATTTCCATCATAAAAGTCTACTCAAACTTCTATAGTCCACCAGTATCAGTAAATATGCACGATCTCTGAAGAAGTAAAAGTCATCTAAATAATTCCACATTAAAGAAATCTGTTAACTAATGAAGAGGTCACTGCTATCAAACAACTTTATATGTCATTGTTTCATCTACAAATAAGTGCCTGTTGCCCTTGAGAAATAAATTGCTTATGTTGCATTAAAAAAATGATAATGCTAGTAATATCACAATAGTGAATGGATGGCAAACTGATAACAGGTTCATAGTTACTAGGTATCTTCGCCAAAGAGGACTGCAGCATCCATCCCCTTTACAACAGTGTACAACATCAGCAATGGATCTATCTACTGTGGGAGTAGAACCCACAGCCTTCTGCTTCAAAAGCAAGTACACTACTTGTTGTGCTATTTACAAAGTAAGCAGACTCGGCATAAGCAGCACTAAACATTTGTTCCCCTGCAGCTCTCAGCTCCTTGTAAAATCTACTCGACACTCAGCTATTTCTGAACTTTGCAGCACAAGAAATCTGGAAACAGCCAACATTTATTTGGGGCGGGGGGACCAAAGCCCAAAAACCAGGGACACATTTTAAACATTGCTTGTATAATGTTGGAAAGTTGCTAGAATAAAATGCTGTGTTACCACCATACATTTCACTGCCAAGTATTGAACCCAGGACCCTGTGCAAAACAACCAGAGCAACATACCACTATGCCAAATCATCGATTTTTATGAAAGAAAGGAAGACTGAAACATTAAATGGCTACCATTTAATGAATTCAGTTCTCACCATAGCTGTCAACATCTTAGCACAAAACACATGAACAAAGCCAATAATGGTGGAGTGCAGCCCCCAAACATATTCAGTGAGTTCAGTTATCACCATAGTTCTCAACCTTGGCACAAAAAATCTGGATGAAGCCAGTAATGGGGGAATGCAGTCCAAAAAATAGGGACAGATATCCACTGAGGACACCAGAGCAAAACCACAAAGGACATGCAGACTCCACACAGAAGGCACCCCAGCCAAGAATCAAACCAGACAACCTGTAGCTGTCAGGCAACACTGCTACCACTGCACTACTGGCTGTGTTAAGTAAAGTAACACAAATACAGAAACCACAGATTTTATGAGGAACAGAACAAATATGAGGCAAAAATCTGCAAATGTTTTACAAATGGTGGTGGGTAGGGAATTTAAGCTCTTGTCACTTGGGCCCAAGGTACAAGGTTCAAGCCTTATTCTGTACCCACCACCATGAAGCTACTGGGACATTACACAAACACACACACCCTACCTGTTTCTGTACTCAGATATGTTCATCCTCTATAGCAATACTGTAGCCCACACACACACTGTCCTTCATAAACACCCTACCTGTTTCTGTACTCAACTTCCTCCATAGCGATCCTGCAGCCCGATCTGATCGGGCCTCCATAATGGCCCAGCTCCTCCGTAGTGTACTACGTCTGTCCTCTGCAGCCTGATCGGTCCTCCATAACCCATGCATGCCATTGGGTCTCCCGTGAGATGTCCTCCATAACCCGTGCGTGATGTTGGGTCTGCCACGAGATGTGAGGAGGCTGCAGACTCCTGCTGTTGGTCTGGCCTGCGGGCGATGCAGTCTGGTGACCTTCCGGTTTGTGCGGTCATCACTGCACAGATCTCTGGGCTGGAAGGGTGGAGTTTCTTGCCTTCCCTATCCAGACTGCCTAACAGAGCAGTCTGGAGCTTGGAATGCCTGAGCATGCATGCTTGGAGTTCTGGTCTGCCTAACACAGCAGTCAGAAACTAAGCACGCATGCGTGGAGTCCGAGAATTTTTTATTTTAATATGTTTGGGGAATGGGGAATTTATTTAATTGGTTTTTACAGGTGGGGAACCCATTTTACAGGTGGAGGGGCTGCAGTCCCGCAGTCCTATAGCATGAGCCACCCCTGGGTGCCTGGCAGTTTACTGGTATTGTGACTGGTCCTTTGGGGGTGGGGAGAGGGGTAAAGTTGCCACTGAATCTGTGTGCCAGTATATTGGCAATATCTTTTAACTCAGTATAGCAGTTCACAATGTGCAGTAGTTCAGAGCACATGTTGGCATTGCCGTGGAGATTCTTTACATAACTATAGGAGGCCTTGTGGATGTCTTTACTGTGTGCTGCAATTCTAGAGTAAGCTTAAGAGTATTTCATGAGGAATCTCATCTTTTTGTTGAAGCTGATAAGGGGGGTTTTCCAGTCTTGAGACTTCACTTAATTCCATATCAGTTTCCTCCTTCTGTTGTGGAGTTTTTGGGCAGGGGACCACCAGATTGGCTTCCCTTTTCTGGAGGGGAGCATCTTGTTTCTATTGTGTGTGGCAGAATCAATGCATTTGTGTACATGCTCGTACTGCATTGGTGTGTGTTTGGAGGTCATGCAACTAGTCTCCATTTGCATAGGTGCCGTGGAGTTAGCCACCTCTGATCTTTGGAGACCAAAGTTAACTTTGGAAAGGTTTTTTATGATTGTTACCTTTGCAGGGGGGTGGAAGGGATGTGAATTTCTAAGGTGATGACATTGTGGTCAGATCGAACCATGGCGGAGTTGACTATTGTTGTACAACAACAGTCGCCCATGTTAGTACTGACTAGGTCAATGATGGTGCTACCTGTAGTGGGTGTGGAATCAAGCTGATCCAGGCCATTGGAATGGATGCATTCCAGGCAACACTGGGCAAGTGCATTGATACATGGGTATCTTTCACAGTTAATGGAGGGTTGTTGAGGTCAACCAGTATGTTAGTATTAGGCTGGACAGTAATATTCTCCAGGGTGCTTAGGAATGTAGAGTTTGACTCTTGCGACATAGTTGGGGACCTATAGCAGGCTACAGCTACTATAGCTATCTTATCCTATGTTAGCTACACCTGCAGTATCTGTGATGCATTATGTTGGGTACCAGTGTGGACGTGTGTGTGACTAAGGAGTGCTTCAAGTGACTGCCTTTTGAGATTTGAAC
Organism: Protopterus annectens; assembly: GCF_019279795.1. Lineage (NCBI taxonomy): Eukaryota > Metazoa > Chordata > Ceratodontiformes > Protopteridae > Protopterus > Protopterus annectens. Next base: position 252,145,575 of record NC_056725.1, on the reverse strand, counting down.
TTCTAGTGTGGAGCAGCATGGCCCTCAGATTGCATTTGTTTGTAGCTGTTATATATTTAGGCATATTTATGTAGACATATGTATATATATATATATATATATATATATATATATATATATATATGTGTGTGTGTGTGTGTGTGTGTGTGTGTGTGTGTGTGTGTGTGTGTGTGTGTGTGTGTGTGTGTGTGTGTGTGTATGTGTGTATTTATATATATATCTATGCATATATATATATGTAGATATATATATATATATTGTCCATGTATATCTCTATAGATATATTTAATTTATATTTGTCCACATGTATGCATCACCATACATAAATACATGTATATATAGAAAACATGACTGATTCTACGGAATCTTTTCCCTGCTGTTGAATGACTCCAGTGACTGTTATGTTTGGAAAAACATCAGTATTTGGCAGAGCTCACATGGTGTAGTGGTGTATTACTATGACTCTGGTATATAGGGCCCTAGGTCCAAGACTGGGCAGGACTGATGTTTCTGTTGCAAGGCAGAGCAGTTGCTGCTGGAGGCAGAGGCCTGTATTTATTTTTATGTACATAGATATACCTGTATGTTTTGATTTATTTTTCTATCTCTACATGTATTTCTAAATGTATATATTTCATATGTATATCTCTACATATATTATGTATTTACTTGTCCATATGTATATGCATCTCCATACACATATACATTTGTGTGTATATATATATATATATATATATATATATATATATATATATATATATACAAAATTTCACTAATTCTGCAGAATCTTTTCCCTACACTTGAATGGCTCGACTGAATGATATGTTTGAAAAACATCAAGCATATCTACAGCTCAGATGGCTTAGTGATAGATTGCTGTGGCTATGGTGTGCAAGGTCTTGGATTCAAGACTTGCAAGGGTCAATTATTTTGTTGCTGGGCAAAACAAGGGCTGTTGGATATGGAGTGATTAAAATTTGCTTTGGTTTCCACAGAGCTAAGTGAAGCTAAGCAACGCTTACGTCCACTTGCCTTTGCTTAGGTCCACTTATGTCTTCTTAAACCTGTGCTAATTTTAAATAAAGAAAAGAAAAAAAAGGAGACAAGAAAGTGGTGAAATGGGGGCCAGCAGAGAGTAAAACAAGATGAGAGGCAGCTAGGGATGTGCAGGACGGGTGTAGAAAAGGACCATAGCTCTGCATTTCTTCAACAACAAAAGCTGATATGACTCTGGGCAATTTGGAATTTAGAGTCTCACACCTCATAGGAAGGTGTGTGGGTGACATAAAATGATGATAATTAGTGCAGTAGATTGAGTAAGGGGAGCATGTCTCTGGGTGAAATGCAGAGCTATGTATGGGACGTAATATTTTTTGGGACAGATACCCCTTTTTTTGAAGTGAGAGTGGGATGTTGGGGAAGGAGTGAAGGTAAGTGTGGGTAGGAATGTTTGGTAGGAGAGGTTGCATTTGCAGACAGACAGGATACACAAGACAGCAGAGAGGGGTGGTGTGTGACACATGTAAGGGAACACCTTGAATGGGGAAGGTGGTTGGGAATCAGAAGCCCATGAGCCCCCTAGATGGTAGTAGTGGGACTGATGTCCTCACCCAATAGCAGTCCTCCACTGCTCCTTCACAGCCCTAAAGGTGGCTGTGCTGGTGGCTGAGCTGGAGGGGCTGGCTGCCCCTCAAGCTCTGCCAGTCTAGCCTCCACTTGGTGCAGTCGTTCATCCAGCTCTGACTGTAGGACACTGCGCACCATGCCATGGACCTCTTGCCAGGAGACAAGATCCTCACCACACCTGTGTGCAGGGGGAGGATAAGTCCTGTTCCCTGTAGTGGTTCCACCCGATGGTGGTGCAGGACCAGTAGCTGAGGGAGGTCCGGGTTGGGTGGCAGACATGCTGGGAACCAGTGCCTCGGCCAGGTGGGGTGGGAGAGGCGGATCCACCGGGATCGACCTTCCTGAACATGCTATGGAGTGAGAATTAACAAGGTGTATTGATTAGTCATGAACAAAACATTTAAACATTAGTCAACACAGCATGCATGGGTGTTCCAATTGACCCAGAATAATGAACTTGTAACAGTGGCATGGCAAACAGAACACATGCAGAAATTGAATGGCAGTCAGGATTGCAACAGTATGCCAGTTATATTTATGGCAACAGGCCAACAATGGTTATTCAACAAGGTATGTTAGTATGCATACAGTTTCAAATATAATAACCAAAATGGAACAAAGGTCCCAACAGTAAGTTTTGGTAACAACATACCCATATTACATTTTGTGCAATTATTGGAGCAGATGAATGGTGGGGGGAAGAGAAAATAATTCCATTAACAACTGCATTCAGTGATACTTCTCAATACACTGCTGTTCAATACTCTACAGTTCTGCCCTCCCTTAACCTGTACCTGGGCCATGCAGATACTACAGCACATACACACCTGTACATATGTGCACCTGGAGTACTATGAGGCAAGGTATGACAACTCTATGAAGATAAGTATAGGGGACTCATACCAGTCATACTTACTGGTACAAGTAACAATGTGTTCCCTGTCCTGCTGTTCTGTAAGTGTGCTTTGGCATACTTGTACTGTGATGTTATCTGAGTGCAGCTTTCTTGGAAACAGGAGAAACTATCCATGATAGTTTGACACTTGAGAGGCTTGTATTGGCCAGACTGTATAGTGTAGATGGCTATCCTACTTCTATTTGTAGGACTGGGGCTGCTCAACAGAACATTTGTACACATTTCATAGATATAACCATCATACTGCTTCTGCAAATATTTCCTTACCTGTAGATTAATGTTTCTACCAATATTCAAGTTTACAGCTGTAGAACTAGAAAGACATGTTAGTAGCAATCCCAGGATTCGAACTGTGGTGTGTGTGTACAAAAGGGGACTACACATCTAGCCCTTATCAAACTAAGCTACCAAGGAAAAAAAAAAAGGTTAAAACGACTTGAAACCAAAGAAGGTGCAGGTATCCTTAAGTCCAAAGCCCAATAAGAAGTCTTTCTTCTTTTTCTTAACGCAGATTTATTTAATGAAAAAAGTATAGCGTTTTCGCCGCTCTTACTAAAGCAGCTTCCTCAGAGAAACACAATACAATTTGAAAAACACGCTTTTTATACCAACAGGAAGTGACAAAACACAGTGTCACTTTACTATTAAAAAGTTAATATACAGCAGCACTTTTCTAAATATGTATAACTGCGTGACACAGTAAAAGTTTAAAAGTTTATATGATACATGTATCTATTATATTTTTATGTAAAAACCATGTATATAAAACATTACAGGGTACCTAATACAGGGATTATGTAGAAACTCTTGGACTTTTCTGGAGAACATTAATGCTATTCCTTTTAATGAAAGTCATAACTTTTTGACAGTGGACGTGGTGGATTTGTACACTTCCATACCACACCAGGAAGCGATTGAATGGATAGGGCTCCTTTTAAGTGATTTCAGTGCCACTAAGAGTGAAATCGATCTAGTTACTGAGTTACTTGATATAGTCCTCTCCACAAATTATTTCACCTTTGGGGATGACTATTACATTCAGAAACAAAGGGTTGCCATGGGCTCCTCTTGTGGAGTCAGTGTCACTAACTTCTTTGTCGCATTCTGGGAAAAGAATTATCTGATGAATAAATTCCAACTTACAAAACACATTAAGTTTTATACCAGGTTCCTAGATGACATCTTTATTTTATTTGAAGGCAATAGCGATGAAGCTGTTCAGTTTGTTCAAGAACTCAATGGAACCACTGAATTCTTAAAATTCACCTATAAATTCTCCACAATAGAAATAGACTATCTTGACGTAAAATTAATCAAAGATACTACCAGTCATTCTTTCATCTCCACCGTCTATAGAAAACCCACATACTGCAACTCCATGTTACACTATTCTAGCTTTCATCCTTACAAACAGAAATGTTCCATTTTCAAGGGACAATTAGATGAGAGCTGGAAGGATGTGCAGTACCATCACTAGTTTTAAATCTGAATGTAAATTTTTAAAGGACATGTTCCTCAATCGTGGGTATCCAGTTGACCTCTTAGACGATCTGATCCAGGAGGTTGAGACCAAAAGAATCGAAGGGATGTACAAACCCATTTTAAACAGAATAGAGGTGCATACTAGGCAAGAAATTCACAACACCAGTCCAGTTATTTCAAACTCCACAGTCAAACTAATTAACGCAAATAAAAAAAACACAATTTGTGTTGAGCTTTGTTACGATGTTTAATGTAAATTCCCAGGCCATTTGGTCAATCATTCTTAAAAACTGGTTTCTCATTTCTAATAACACTTTTTTAGCAGAGAAACTAGGACACTTCTGTAACTGGTGTAAAGTTGTTTTAATCTGGTAATTCTTTTACAGTTAGAAATAGAAAATACCAGATCTTTCAGAAATTTAACTGTGAATCAAAATCAGTATTTTATGTTGCTTTATGCAACTGCTGTTTCTACATTGGGAAAATGGACCATAGATGAACATGACTATGCGATTAGAAAAACAGAAGAGAGCAGCATTAGCCAAAACATATAAGGCCTATCGGGGACATAGTTTTCCTTTTATGTGCATTAACCAAGTACCATATACCATCCGTGGTGGTCCTACTTACTTGAATGGCAACTAAAATTGAAATAGCAATATTTCAGCTATCCTAAAGATGAAATTAAGTATAATTGTATTCATAAGTGTACATACCTACTTTTTAAAAACAGTTAATTTCTAGGTAGTGTTTTTAACTTTTAAACTTTTACTGTGTTATACATATTTAGAAAAGTGTGCTGTAATATTAACTTTTAATAGTAAAGTGACACTGTGTTTTGTTTTCAAATTGTATTGTGTTTCATACCTGCACCTTCTTTGGTTTTAAGCTACCAAGGAAGTGCAATCTATTATTTGAGTTACTTCTATCGAGTAAATACTTTTCTACACACTACATTTTTTTATCAAATGCTTTTTATTCGTTTTCCATAATAATTACAATAAAAATCAGAACAAGAAACTGTTGATGTTACTGTTTACACAATATGAGCAGATTATTAAAACTACACATTTGGAAATTTTAGTTCATAGGTAGTGGTTTTGGTGGATTTGGATTTTTGAGGTGGAGCATGTCCATTAATTCATCATTGGTCAACAATGACCTCACTAATCTGGATGTGAATCCCTTCATGATCAGGGGCCACTGTCAACCTGGGTCTCAGGGGTCTTATAACCTCTTCTGTGCTTAGTGGATTGCCGTCCTCCCATGTTGGCCTGTACTTCTGAGAAGTAGATGCCAAACAATAGGGGGCCAAGGACTTCAATTTAGAATCAAGTCAACACACTCTACAAATGCAGTCTGCACCTCTTAGTGTCTCACACTTTCCTGTACATTCAGGGCTACATATAGCTGAAATGCAAAGGTTAACACAAGGCAATGCTAGCAGGAACACAGTACAAGACATTACTGAAGAGAATATTTACTTTTGCATTTTGTCAGTTATTTCAGATCCACATTCTGCACTATGCAGACGAACAGTGCTACCTCACTTCACCTCAGTTACTGCATGCTGCAGCAGCTACACAATTGTACTTTTCAGATACAAGACAAATGAAAGATAACAGTTTGTGGTAGTCAGCTTTATTATGTTTCTGACATAACAACACTTTCTATAACTCAGAAATCCACAGTTAGTGTTACTGCATGATCTGCACAGGAGGGCTGCTTCTCATTTGCAACTGTTACAGTAGCCCTGACACAGTAGTTTCTTAGCAGGTTCTTTCAGACAGCCTAATACATATCCTACTCTTCCTCTCCTCAATTGTACCTTGTTTGCACCAAAACTCTGCATTACACAGCAGCTGGCACTACTGAGTTCTAACACTGGCAGCCTGACACATGCATTTATTCAGTACAGTTAGAGCACAATTATATATACAGACAGTACCACCTTTACTATTTCTGATTTATTACAGCAGATATTACAAATATTTCTGTATTCACCAAACTCTCGGCACAGTTAGACCAGGTGCTGTGCATGCGCATCAATGTTCGCAGCCCTCTCATCAGCAGGTGTATGGGAAAAGAACACACATTAAGCACACCTGTACAGTAACATATACAATTTTTAAATAATTATTTACAACTACACAGACTGGATACTTACAAACTTCTGGGACGTCCTCCACTTGTGCCTCTTGGATCCACTGGGCCAAGAGCTTACCCCTCCTATGTTTTAGGTCATCATAGTGATGATGTATCTGCTCACTAGTTTGGGGTATGTGAGTGGCACTGGTGAGATTGCGTGCCAGATGGTCCCCGGCCTCCGCTTTATACTGGGAGCCCTGGTACTGGCCCTGCAGCAGTCCAGCTTCCTAGTCTTTGATAAGGAGTCCAACCATGACCCTGGACTCCTGGATGCTCCAGCGTTGCATCTGAAAATGAACACCCTCTCCAATACCTGACACTGTTCCTGCCCTGATCAGGCTCTAGGAGATATGGCTATATTCCCACCTGTACAGTTTAAATAAGGCCATTTTCCCTCACTTTTCCATGATTGGCCAATTTTCAAATATGCTAAGCTATGCTTAGCTCCATGCAAATCCGCTCAGCAAGGCTTAAACCAACTAAGCAAAGCTTACAGTTGATAATGATTGCTTATATTTTCATACTTAAGCAGTCTTTAGCTTGTTTCAGCAGAGCTGCAGCAGGCTTAACTGACCGCAAACAATTATTAAAAAAAAAAAAAAAAAAAAAAAAAAAAAATAGAAAAAGTTTTTTACATTTCCTAATGGCATCGTCCCAGTCATTACCATACGTGAGGCATATGACTTACAAATATTATTCCAATTCATAAAAAATAATTTACAACTGCTTCCACACGTAAAACATACTAGCCACAGGTGGGATTTGAACCATGCATGGCTTGTACGCTAGACTGGTGCACTAAACAGTACACTATATCAGCAATGAGGATTTTTTCTTCAGAAATATATTTCATTCTCAAACAGCATTTAAGCTGGGCTGAGCAAAGCGCCGCAGTGCACAAACCTGCTGTGCTGTGCTTAAACTTTACTTTTTATTGTAAAAAAATACAAAGAAATATTAAATTATTACATATATTTATCAGCAGGTTGCAGGCATGTGGGGCAGGGATCTGTCCATTCTGGGGACAGTCATGTATTGTGTGGGCTACTTCTTGGGGATTGTGTTTTTTTTCTCATTTCAGTGTCCACAGACACTGACATGCTAGTTTTACATTTCAGTGTCCGCCGATACTGAAATAATGTATACTATTAGAGTCAGTCTTTAATATTATGCTACTTCCTTGTTTGAAAGTACTGTACAGCACTTTCCAAGTGCAGGGGGTGTGTTTAAGTGTCTGTGCAGGTCTTATGCATGCCCCGTGCACTCGTACGCGGATCATGTAGGTGTAGGAATACAGCAGCATGTTCTCATTAATATGTAGGGCGCGCTGCTGCTGTATTCCTACACAGAGCAGTCCGTGCAAGAATAGACTATTCATGCATGGACTGTTCATGAATCCTGGAGCTTAATATCAATAAGTAGTTATGTGGAGATGAATATTTAACAATGTGAGAAACAAACCAAGATAACAATATAATGATATGCTTCACCATGTGGATTTGAACCCACACTTTGATAAAATATAGGCATGTTGGCTGGTTTCTTTACAAGCCAAGCTAAAGGCAGCCAATTTGTCTTCTTAACCAACAGGTACTGCATGTATGTATGTGTATTCTTGTGGATAATGGAGGAATACAGAAACTTCTAACACTTACTGGCCATTATAATCTAAAGAAATAACAGCTATCAATGCATAAATAAAAACATTTGTGTAATCAGTTGGGCAGATATTCCTCTTAGCTTAAGCAAATGGGACTATAGTAAAAATGTTCACTTTGCTAGGAGACATGAAGTAAAGAAGTTATTTATGAGTTACTTTTCAGATATATACAGCTAGAGTAGGCAATACTGTCATAGTATAATGGTTAACTACAAAATGCATAGTCATCAGCAGCCTAAGCGTCAGTGATACACAACTACAGTAGATATGTGAAATGATGTAATTATATGCTGGAAAAGAAATGTACATCTACAAAGTTCAGAATTATGCATGTTATAAACATTATTAAATAAATTAACAGAATGGGAATAGAACCCATACTTATGAGTGGTCACCATGTCTTCTTAAAATTAGATAATTGTCAAAACAGCTACTTAATGCTTATAAAATCCATATATATGATATATTTGGGACACAGCTATATCACTAAATTCTGTAGGAATGCTTAACTATATGTAGGATTGTAACACTTACTATAGGCATCCACTGGCTGTCTTGGCCCTTTGTTGACCGTCCACTGAAACTCTTCTGCATCCTTTTGATGCAGGTCATCATATTCATGATGAACCAGCACTCTGTCTGGTAGATATTCATACACTGTCAGTGTTCTCTCACAATTCCATTCCAAATGTCGATCATCGCAAAGTTCCATGGACTGGCTCTCTTTCAATGCTCCACTCCAGTCTGGATAGTCAACATCTGTGCAGTCTCCTCCTCAGTCTAATTGGGCACCCAAACATGTTGAAGCCTCCTAGACGTAACCATCTCAATAATGTTAATACTCCAATGGAAAATGTAGCAAACCTAGAAAAATGCTCACTGAGGTGCCACTTAGTTTGCAGGTAGCAATGGTCTTATCTGTAAGTGTATCAAAATCAACATTTACACGTGCTACGTGAAAGGTGGCTGCACATTATGTGGCTGCACGTTAGGTGCCCTTACTTTCAGTTATACCTGAATCATAGGTAGCTGAGAAGGGAAATGCACCTGCTAGCTAACCTTTCTGTTTTGGGGAATATTAGCTCTGTCAACATTACTCATTCTCAAATGTATTTGTTTAGATTTATTTTAAGGAAATTTTGTGCATCAAGACAAATGTTTGTAACTTACTGGAGTGATAATTATTTTACCTTTATGCATACAGGTGTTGCCATCTGTATTAAGGGCATGCATTAATTTCCCATATGCAGTTGCATAGACAGATTTACATAGCAAAAGTGAACAATACATAAAGACAGATTTATGAGTTACGTGTATGTCTTGTGAATGTCTTGTGGATGACTCCATAGACTCAGCGGTGTACACATGGAAAACTATGGATTCTGACACTATCCATTTGTACTATGTCCTTTTGCTGTTATGGATATTTATTCATTGATGTTTTTAAACATAATGTCTTTTAACTGCTGACTCAGTTTAAAAAGAATCTGCACTCTCTGTGGCCTTCTTATGGAACCTGAGGTTTTTTGACACATTCTGTAAGCTGTTCAATTGATAATTTGTGTAATATTTTAATGTTAAATGCATGCAGACTCCTGTGGTATGATGCTGTTGTCTTCAGACCTCCATGTAGCAGATATGTAGTATAAGGGGCTTGAGTCCCACAGACAGCCTCTACAGATATCCCAAGTTATGCTGATTTTACAACTGTTATGTATGCAGGCACTGTTGTGGCTTTTTATATGTCGTTTTACTATATGCCACAGTGAGCCTTTCTAGACTTTCGCATTGCACAGGAATGCATACTGTTTATGGTAATATAAGCTGTCCACATAATCATCTGCATAACTGGGCCTTCACATGAATATGAACATGTGCATATCACTGTCTTTCAAATGGCAAGCAGTCCTAGGGGGTGACAATTTCTTCCCACAAGAAAATTACATCATAATACATGCTTTGTGACAACATGGATGGAGACTGCTTGGGTGTTCAGGGAATACAATATGGAGGAATGAAGTGTGAGCCAGCATTACCAACATGATTAATGCTGTTGGAGGTTACAATAGATTCTTAAGTCCTGTCATCAATGCAGATCTGACATGATCCTCCATGCAGTCAACAGGCTATGATGGTATGACAGATCAAGGTATGCCATCAATGATTGCATAACATTGGTTCCCCGATGAGATCACAATATCTCTGGCTTCTCTGCATATGGTGAGTGAAGAATGGCACTTACCCAGGGTGGAATAAAAGCAGGAATTCGAGGCTGAACAAATATGTTTTACTTTGTATGACATGGATGACAATAGAGCAATGCTCATTGCATATTGCTGTTGTATACATATTTATGTATTGCCATTTTGGATTTACAGCAGCAGAATTCAATTCTGTCCACAGATCTCCACGGGAAGAAGATGATGAATTTAAGTATTATGACATGTACTCATTCAACTGCAGTTAAGACAGAGCAGTGCAACCAACATGTGTAATGCTATCTACCTTAATATTCAGTCCATGTTCTTCTGGACAGCACCAGGTAATGGCAGGTGAGTGTCTCCATATAGTTTTATTTTGACCACTATCTGTTATTGCACCAGATTAATATCATGGCACTGCTATTTACTGTCATATTCATATTTCCCTAACATTGTACACTACAGGTACATCCAGTGGGGGCCCAAGCTGTGCAGGTGGACGTACAGGCAGACTAGGCAAGTTATGACAACAGGTTCAGAGTTTGCAGCAATCTGTAGCGGATCTGTGATACATGACATTACGATCACTGTTTTTCTACACAGGGGAAATCTGTCCAACAAGTGCAATGTCTGTCACATTAGTATGCAGAGCCCCTGTTACTGTGTCATATATTTCATTCTGTTAGTATTCTGTTGCATGCATACATGACTGTGTTAACTTTCTCTTTACTTTCCCACTGCAGGATCTGCAGTACAACACACAAACTCTCAACAGTGGGAGTCTGTCATTTCTATGCTACTACCTGTCTTTCATACATGTCATTGCTATTACTCCTGTTGTTGTCCTCCATTTTTACAGTGTCACTCTATCCATTCATAGGTCAGACTGCATCATCATCATCAAGTGCACAAACAAGTGGTATGTCTATGTAATACCTACCATATGTTTCAATGGTTCATGCTGGCAATGATGTGATTAATAATTCATAGATTCATAGGTAGGTACTAGGCTATCAGCCCTAGGGCCTATACAAGCTTAGCCAAAAAGGTACCTTTGCTTTCGCCACCCAAGAAAATAATTTTCCTGTGCCCCTGTTGAGCAGAGCCACAGAGGTGATCCCCAGGGTAAATTTCCTATTTCCCATCCAATCATCAAGATTTTTCTTGAAGTGTGCTAATGAGGAGCTTTGTTTGATATAGATAGGCAGTTTGTTCCAGAGTATGGGAAGTCTCTGGAACAGGAATCTATCTCCCCAGCATGTTTTGTTTATTGTGGTGTCAGGGTTTAGGTCCCTAGAGCATGTAGCTCAGAGGGATTGGGATTTCTTTAAGTGGAGCATGTCCAACAGCTCTGGGTTTGACATAGCTTTGTATGTTAGGCAGAGATCGCCTCTGAGTAGGCAATATGCGGTGGAGTAAAGCTGAAGTTTTTTGAGATGGTCTGCATAGGGCATCTGTTTGAGGCCGGTAATCCTTTGTGAGGTATTTCTGCAGCCTTTCCAATTGTCGTAGATGTCTTGTGAGGTACATACCAAAAGGGGCATTGTACTCTATAATGGGTCTAATGATCGACAAGTAGACGGGAACAATGACCTCTTTTTTCCTGGATGAGAAACCTTCTGTGATGAGGTATACCATGTAGAAAGATTTCCTGACTACTGTGGTGATGTGATTATCAAAGGAGAGACTACTGTCCACCTGTGTCCCAAGATCTCTTATCACACTTTCAATGTTAAGTAGACTACCACCTATGTGGTAGCTCATGGGTACAGAGTTTTTACCAAAGGGGGTGACAATGCACTTTTTGGCATTGTTCTTGAGGCCATGGCTTTGACACCAGGCATCTGTCTCAGTGAGGCCCTTTTGTAGGATGTCCACATCGTTAGGAGTTTCGATTACAGCTCCTAGTTTGCAGTCATCTGCGAACTTCATTAGCCAAAGACCTTCTGTGTTAGCATGTACTTCAGAAAAGTAGATACCAAACAGGAGAGGACCCATGACTGAACGCTGTGGTACTCCACTTGTCACTGGTCTGAAGTCGGATTTGGAGTCTGCTGCTTTCACAGTGTGGGTTCTTTCAGTGAGCCAGTTGGCAACCCATCTTGTGACATAGGGATTTATACATAGTTTAGTGAGTTTATCTATAATTCCAGAGTGGGGGATAGTGTCAAAAGCCTTGGTGAGATCTGGATAGGCTGTGTGAACCACTTTACCCTTGTCTACAGCTTTGGTGATTGCTTCAAAGAAGTCTGTCAGGTTTAGGAGACATGATCTGCCTTTTACAAACGCGAACTGGGTGGGGTCCAGAGTTTGGAGACTACCAATGTCTTTATTTATAAGTTCCATGATGATACGTTCCATGGCCTTGCAGACCAGGCTCATTAGGGTACTGGGGCGGTAGTTCCCAAGGTCCATGGTGGCTCCCCCTTTGTGGAGTGGGATAACAGTTGCTGTGCACCATTCAGTGGGTGCATAGCCTGAGATGAGGCTATGATTGAACATGGTGCTTAGGTGGGGTGCCATTCATTCTGTAGTTCATGTAGAACGCAGCCTGGAATGTTGTCATGTCCCATGGATGCTGTGTTCTTGGCTTTGGAGAGTGTGGTTTTTACCTATGCAGCCATGATTACAGGAACTTTGCATTCTTTTGGTATACAGATGGGCCCTTTAGGGGGTGAGAGGGGGGTAAGGTTAGCATTGAACCTATCTGCCAGAATGTTGGCAATATCAGTTGGTTCTGTATATTTAGTGCCATTGTGCTGTAACTTAGAGCAGATCTGAGTGTTGCCATTGAGGTTTTTGACATAGCTATAGAATGCTTTGTGGTTGTCTTTAGATTCTGTGGTGATTTTGTTTTCATAACTAGCTTTGGAGGATTTTATGAGGGATCTCAGCTTCTTACTAAGGCTGACCAGGGAGTTCCTCCAATCATGGAATTTTACTCTTTTTTTGCAACAGTTTCTTTCTTCTGTTGTAGAGTTTGTTTATGGCAGTGGACCACCAGATTGGCTTCTTTTTTATGGAGGATATCATATTGGTTCTGTTAGGGATAGCACAATCCATGCACTCATGTAAGTGCTTATAAAGTGCATTTGTGTAGGATTCAGCAGCTGTACCTCTATTGTCCGTCTGCATGGGTGTTGTGAAGTTTGCCACTTCTGTCTTAAGAAGCGTGAAGTTGGCTTTGACGAAATGGTTTACTGTGGTTTTCCTAATGGGGCGTGGGGGCCAGATGTGGATGTCTAACATGATTAGCTTGTGGTTGGATCTAACCAATGAAGAATTGACCTCTGGTGTTGAACAATGGTCGCCCATGTTGGTAATAACTAGGTCTAGGATATTGCTGCCCCTGGTGGGGGTGTGGATAAGTTGATCCAAGGCACTGGAATTTATGAATTCCAGAAAACGTTGAGCAAAAGAGTTGGTACATGAGTAGTTTTCTTAGTTAATGGTAGGGTAGTTGAAATCATCCATTATTAGGGTGTTGGGTTGTACCCTAATATTTTCCAGTGTATCAAGAAATGACAAGTGGGAATCCTGGGGTATGGTGGGGGATCTGTAGGAAGTTACAATTTGGATTGCGGTCTTGCCCAGAGTTAGTTGCACTTGGATAATCTCGGATGCATTATGCTGAGCAACTAGCCTGACGGGATGGATATCCTTAATGAATATGGATAGCCTCCACCTTTAGTGCTTCGGTCCAGGTTAGGTGGCCGAAAGGTGTGGTATGAATTATAGCCCAGTAATGCAGGGGTGCTCTCTGGAGCTTTGAACCAGGTTTCTGTCACTGCATAGATGTCAATGTTCTCCATTTTAAGAAGTACCTCGAGTGAATGCATTTTGAGGTTTAGACTTCTAGCATTGAGCAACATTACCCTCAGATTTTGCTTGGTTGTACCTGTTATTGTGGTGAATTTGTCATTTGAACCTTGCCTAAAAAGTCACTATAGGGGTAGCAAGAGCCTTAGCCAGTATCTGGAATCCCAAGGGTGACAGGTGCAGGCCATCTCTGGCAAAGCATTTTGGCCTGTCGATCATGTCATCCCAGGCAGACAGATACTGGATCCTCTTAGAATGACACCAGAAGCTTAGTCAATTGTTGAAGTCAATCATTTTGTCCTTGTACTTTGGTATCATTCTGGGTGATGGCGGGATGCTACTCAGGGCTAAGATCATACTTGCCTGGGATACAAGATCAGAGAGCTCCTCCATGTCTCTTTCATGTAGTCTAGGGAGGTACATCTTAGGTCATTCACACCAACATGAACAATGGCAGAGTCATATTTGTACTTGTTGTGGAGTGACCTGAGTGAATGCATTATGTGGTGGATCCTGGCACCCAACAGGCAGCTGACAGTAACTTTCTCCTTGTTTAACCTGGTGAGTGGAACATCAGTGTACCTGACTATAGAGTCACCTATGACTAGAGTGCTGGGTACGTTGGTATGCCTTATGGGCTATGGTTGAGTGGCACACTGAGTTTGTGGGCTATGTGTCATGTGGGTTGTGTTGGGGGTTGAGGTTGCTTGTGTTTCTGCTTTGGAGGTCTCTGTTTCTTGAGTAGATTTTTATTGATAGTTTCAGCGAATGTAGGTGTGTGTTTTGTGTTGCTATGTGTGTGATTTGATGGTGTAGGTTTTGAGGGACTATGTGATGAGTGTGGTGTGGTGCAAGTGTTTGTCTTCTCCTCTTGACTGTCTAGTCCAGTCTTGGGTGAAGAGAGCTTTATTTCCAGTCTGGCTGTATAAATGCATCTCTCACAGTTCGTAGTGTTGGGTGGTAGGAGGAAAGGGTTGTCTGTGTACATGAGGCAATTGCTGCATTGCCCCAAGATGCCCAGATTCATCAGGTAGACAGGAGAAAACACCGGGAGCTGACCCTTAGACATGCCTGGACAGGTGCTTATTTATTAAGTACTAAAAACTGTTTTCCTCTAGACAAGTGAGGAAAGTTGAGTGGTGTAGTAATTTGTAGTTTATTTAGTGCTTACAATGAGTTCTGAACAAGTGCTAAGCTCAAAGAAACAGATTTGAGTGCTAAAACTAAAAAACTGGCTAGTTCTAGGGGAAAATTTGAACAGCAGACTTTATGGCGCCGGGAATAATTTAACCCTAGCTAAGCGAAGATGCATAAAGTGTATTTTTTTTTTAATATAACGGTAGCAAATGAGCAAACTGACTTAAACAAATTAACCAATAAAAAGCTAAAAACTGAGCCCCATTCCAACAGTCTTTGATTAGACAAGTTCTAACTGCACACTCCTGCCACTAGGGTGCAGGGGTACCTTCTCCAAAAGAAGATGGTCTGGATTAGTGCTCAAGTTATACAAACAAAGCTAGATTCAGCAGGTCTGAATTTAGTCTATGCTACAGCAAACAAAGTGTACCAATTTCAGAAAGAAGTAGTTCAAATAAGCAGGCACAATAAGCCTTTAACCAAAAAACTCTCAGCTCAGAAGAGCAGAATCTACCGTTTCCTCCCACAAGAGTGCAGACCACACCATCTCATTGTAAAATAACTAGCCTGAAGCCCAAGTGCTTAAACCAAAAGGCTTAGAATAACAGTTACAATTTAATCAGGCTACTACCAAGCAGTAATAAATGCAGAAATATAAATTCAATTGAGTACTTTTAAGAAGAGGCAAAAGTAAAATAAAGTGGAATTTTTTTTTCTTTAGTAAAGTGCAAGGAGAGAGGAAGGAGGGGCAGAAGAAAAATTCAAGGTTAAGAACCTAAGTGGGTTGGCCTTTTCAAATGTTCTCTCTGTATTAAGTAGAGTGAACACCAGACTGGGATGGGTGTCCCAGATCAAATTTACAGTAGGGGCAGACAACTGCAAAGCCACAAACTATAACAGCACTAAAAGAATAGAGTGGGAGAGAGAGGAGAAAAAACAGTTTCAGGACAGATGAGAAACATAAAACAATGCCAGAAGATATATAAAATAATTCAGTCAGGCAAAAAAATAATTCAGTCAGGCAAAATTAAGACAATGCAGAACACTGAAAGGTTAAAATGCCAAGAAATATACTTATCAATCAGCAAAATATTTCCAGATTGTTTGAGAATCACACTTCAGCCAGAACACCAGGAGTTTCCAACAGTGTATGCAAGAATAATGCTGACTTTACTTCTCTACAATAGTTGACATTCATCCTTCTTGTACTACGCCGTCTTCCCACATGGACATGTCAGGCATGTGTTATGTTTGTATTCATCGCAAATGTCATATATGTTGGATAAGTAATATAACTGTCCCTGTTATATAAACTCTGTCACCCTTACACACAAGACCTAATGGTTAGTCACTATTATCTGTATGATTGCACTGAGATATATGTGTCATATGTGTTTAATGATATCTGCACATGATGTAAGCATGCTGTCCTGATCAGTGTCATATGTCTCTTGTTTTAGCACATCCACTATCTGCAACATCCATTAGCCCATCCAATGATCACAATGCGGGATCGGATGTGTCTCAGTATGGTAGCATGGCCCCTGGCACACAGGACAGTGACATGATGATACAGGCTGGCCAAGATGATGACAGTCATGTGGATGCAGGTCTAGCCTCAGATGTGGAGGGGGAAGTTCTCCAGTCATTCTGATAATGAGGGGACATTGAATGGTAGACAGGATGAGGCCTGTGAACAACAGACCCATGTTGAGACTGCTGCTGATGTTGACAGATCCTGCAACACTCTGACACTGGCCATCACAGTACACTTAGGAGTGCAGTTGGTATACATGAGTAGGTGTCAGAGAGTGTCCACCTACTTATACAGGCAAATGAATGAACTTTCCCAGCAGTGTCATGGATCAGATATCTGTGCACTTGCACTTGCCACAGATCATGACACATTGGCTGCTCAGAATGGAAGTATGTCATCTGGGACATGGTCAGTAGAATCCTTGGCCTATACAGTACTACAGCAGTGCCATAGTATAAGAAGAGTTCTGTGTGCCCTGACTGTGCTTAAACAATTGCCACCCGGGAGAGGAAAGCCCCCTCTCAGCAGAACCAACCTTGCCCATTGAGTGTCAATTTCTATGCTGCAATGTGCACACACTTCCACTGCTGGCCCATCTCTTGTGTGCCCAGCAGTCATGACCAGATGGTCAAGTTGCAGTCATGCTCCTTTACCTTCACATGCTGACATCACCCCACCAGTCTCCTCTGTGGAGCAACCTGGTCCAAGTGTTTTCATATCTGGTAAGGACAAACCAGACTGCAGTGTGAGCCATCAACATGGGAGCCCTAGACTGAGTTAAAGTAATGCAGACAGTTGATCCACTCTGTCTGGTAGTGTCATTATCACCCTGTGGTGATGATAATGTCTGTGCAGAACACACTGACAATGTCATCTGTGTTTGTTGATACATCTGATGCCA
The DNA here is from genome assembly GCF_019279795.1 of Protopterus annectens. NCBI lineage: Eukaryota > Metazoa > Chordata > Ceratodontiformes > Protopteridae > Protopterus > Protopterus annectens. The sequence continues at coordinate 252,128,148 of NC_056725.1, read as the reverse complement.
CAGAATTCCAACAGTCTTACTAAATATAGCTGACTCCCATTCATTACATTACTTTATCCATACTTTACTGTTATATATTTGGCTTTTGATGTTAACAACAATTCAACATTGTGTGCTGTGTTGTTTACCTGTTTGCAGCTTTTTATAGTGGAGATACAGGACATGTTGAAATTATGTGTGTCCCTTACTGTGTGCAAAGACAGATACAATACTCTGAGTTTTTTGCATACCTGTGTCAATTGTGCCTTGAGTAGATGATCCCTGTTGTGACAGATTTGTGTATGTGCATAATGTTATATGTTATGATTATATTATGTCTGATGCTCACTGTGTGCATCTAGTGAGAAATTCATGCTACTGTGGTGGTGCAACACCTGAACATCAATGTTTAATCTGTGTACTTACAAACATGTGCCTTGTCATGATTCAAAGTTGTCAGTGAGATGCAGTTGAGTTGCCTGGGCATGCATTTGTGGTCGCACCCTACACTGCCTATGCCTGTGTCTTCTGCACATATGTCCTCCTGCTCTTTCTCCTCTGATAACTGCAAGATGTTATCTTTAGAGATCTGGGGTTCTTGGGGTAGTTTATCCACACCTGTAGCTGGAGGACTGATGTGATCTAGTTTGCATGTTGTGCAGCATGGCACACACATTTATCATCTATACTGCCTTCTCATGTGTATATTGCAGTGCACCCCCGGATGTGTCCAGATATCTGAACCTAGCTATCAGTATACTGAACACATGGTCTATGGCATTTCTGGTTTTTGCATGTGCTGTATTGTAAGCCTCCTCTGCAGGGTTGGATGGTTTCACAGTACAGGGTCATTAGCCATGGATCAAGTGGATACCCACAGTCACCTGTTGTGGTGAGTAAACACACACATTGTCAGTATGGATATTGTTGGGATGGATAACCTTAGCTTACATCCTAGCTGTGTTCCTTTACTTACCCAGTAGTTTTCCCTTTGGCATTTCACCTTGCTAGAATGCAGCCAGCCCTCAGATCACTTTCTTCCATATGGCAGCATCATGGACACTTCCAGGGTGTGTTGCCATGATGTTTGTTATGAAGCCATCTGCTGTACACACAAACTGGCAGTTTAGGGATGGTTAGTCCTTTCTGTTTATATATTGGTCTACTTCAGCATGTCCTGGGGTCATGGATTTGTGTGTGCAACCTAGTGCACTGAGTACATGAAAGAAAATGGGTGTGGGACTTGTGTGGTGAACACAAATAATGCACACAAGGAAAGTGGGAGATAGAAAACAAGATGTGGCATATGGGTGAAGAAGAGGGACAAACAAGAGGGATGTTGGAACTAGAAAATCTGAGGGAACGTCAGAGGGGCATGGGCATTTTTGTTGGGGGGGTAGGCCTCATTTTTTTAAGAATAGAAGGAAAAATAAACTTAGGGAAAGAGGAGGAGAATGTCATCACAGCAGGTATATCCATAGAACAAATAGCACAACACAAGACAGACAAGTGTTGGAAAAAACAGTAAGGACATGTAAGTTACACATACAGACTGCACAACATGAGCAATGGAAATTTGACCAACAGGGTGGGGATGCATACCAGCCATGATGAAATGTGGAAAAAACATGTCTATCTATGCACTATCAAGTTACAACATGTTGCAAACTGTGTGACAGTCATACCTGGATGTGTATGACCAATGGTAAGTGTGTGTTGTATGGTAATAAATAAGGATCACAGTACACACTGGATAAACACATACCCAAATACCCTGTCAGCAGTGCAGGTGTAAGCCAAGCAACATCATACAGTCTATATTAGATAGACAAATACGTAAATGTTCAAATCTCTAAAGGTCGACCTTTACAGATCGAACATTTAAATGTTTGAATATTTTTAAAAATTAAAAAAAAAAACTAAAGGGTGTAAGCAGGGGGGGCATGCCCCCCTGCACCCCCCACCCCCCTGCTACTTAAATGTACCAACTCCAAGATTGCGCTACAGTGTATGGAATGGGAAATTTCCCATTTCTGCACTGTAGTGCACTGAAGTGCGATCTCGGAGTTGGTATATTAAGTATCGGGGGTGTGGGAGGTGCAGGGGGGCTTGCCCCCCTGCTAAAACCCTTTCATTTTACTTTTTGTTTTTGTTTTATTACATATTTGAACACTTAACTGCTCGATCTCTAAAGGTCGACCTTTAGAGATTCAAACATTTAAGCGTTCGTCTATGTAATATAGACCCACATCATAGATGTACAAATGCAGGTATAACAATGGTAGATAACTCCACCAGAGGACAGAACTAAACCTACAACTATGCATGTGAAGGGTATATATCCAAGCACAGTGCCAAACAGAAGAACTGGAAAAAGGCAACAAACTCTACTACATACACAAGTAGGAGCACACAACCCAAACAAATGTCTAATAGAATGTGTAAATGTTGCACACATAAGCCATGTCAAAGGCAAAACACAGGTGTAGATGTGTATGTATGTCTGTCAGTGGCATAAATGGAATGTACACAAAATCAAATTATAACAGTGCAGCATAATAAATATAGCAGGCTGTGCACATGAATGTGAAACAAATACACTGGGTAACACACAAGTATAATGAGAACAAGGACGCATTGCAAGCATTAGCCAGCAACTTTTGTGCACATGTCCTGAATTGTAAAATTCCTATACGTGTTACATGTTCACTGTGTCAAATTAATACATGACAATGGTCAGTATTTTTTTTACAAAAGCCAACATACCTTTCAAAAATAAGAGTGAAATATGAAGGTGGGCGGGTGGTAGACAACCTCGGTCCACATCAGGGTAAAGCAGGGTAAGGTAAGTTGACATAATCCAAATGCATGTGTAAAGCATACAGGGTGCTAAGAAGCCCCATAGACATACATTTAATCAAATTAAAAGTGTACATCAAATGTCCAGATGGATTGCTGATGTCCACAGAATGGCACATGTATGAAACACACATGAACAGTAATGCCACATCAACATGCACAGGTAAGCAAGTTAAAAATTAAAAGCACATACAAATATACTGTCATGTAAATGTCAAATAAAGAAATGCAGGGGTATGTCAACCACCCTGGTCATTATGGAGCAGACAACAGTCATGTGAACATCATTATAGCACATCAGCAGGAAACCACTGAATGCTCATATATCAAAGGTAAATTTGTATGTCAGTATGTATCTAACTATGTGCACACAAACACACACACACACACACACACACACACACACACACACACACACACACACACACACACACACAGTTGTTTAATGTGTACAGAGCCGTGGTGGTGCAGCAGTAGCATTGTTGCCTCACAGCAAGAGGTTCTCCCATTCGATTCTTGGCTGGAGCACCTTCTGTGTGGAGTCTGCATGTCCTCCCTGTGGTCGAGTGGTGTTTGAAAGACATGCATGAATGGGCGTGCCTTTGTTGAAGGTTGGGCATCAGGCTGGCACCTCTGCACCATAAAAATCTACTGCCAATCATTAGCGGACCAGAGTTCCGCTGTGGTGACCCCTAACCGGGAAAAGCCAAAAGAAGAACAATACACTGATGTCATTATGTAATGGATGTAAGAATGCTATATACAGCAAACACGACATAATGTACTGCAAAAGAATGTATTTTCTCTAATATTGTGTACAGATTAATGTTACATTGCTGTTTCACACAGACAGAAAAGGAGGACTGCACATAGACAGGATTGCCAAACCTTGACACAACACAAAACTATGACAGTGGGACATCATGACAACTGCCATCCAAAAAACATGGAATGACATGTCTATATGTTACATATACCTGATATTCCAAAACAGAAATCCAAGGCATATCACACTGTTTGTGACGGAATATAGACAGCATATGTTGTCTGTCAGTCATCCCAGTAACACACATGTTTACTGGCTAGCTCTTGCAGCACTATCAGGAGGTTAACTACCACAATGCATGGACTGTTGAATGTGTGTGAAAAGTGTAATGTGTTAATGTGTATCAAGCACACATTGAAATGGAAGTAAATGTCATACATCAATACACATGACAGATACATGGTATGCACACACAAGAGTGTATGTATAGTCCAATCAAAGAAATGACAATCTCCATGTTGGCAGCATAACACACATGGAGTACCCAAACAATTCTTACAACCAGAGGGATCAGGCTGATGGGTTCAGACCCCCAAATGATCTCACAAGCTATTGTCGTGAAAGAATCCTGCATAGCCCATGCCATATCCTCATAGAAGGCCCCATCATGTTCCTCAACTGTGTTCAGAACATATCAGTCATAACCACCCAGATCTCCTCCCAATAACTGTCTCTATCCCGATTGCGTCAACATTTCCTCTGGTGTGTAGGCAGGATGGCTCAAGCAGGGGCAGGTCTAGGTTGCTCAACACTGTCTTCATCATCATTGTCATCATCATCCTCAGAAGACTCTGACAGTAGTCCTGCATGTGCATGTCATCATCTTCAGATCTGAGAATGTCCACAAGTCCCATGCTCTGTAAATATTAATTGCAAAAAAACACAACAGAAAAGAAAAGCAAATGTCTGTCACACAGAACAGTCCCATGAATATCACAGTTCAACACAATATAATTATGATGACAATTTACACAGGGACTGATGCACGTCCATTATTGACTTATATGTTGTAGTGTTAAAAAATTACAAAAGTATTCTTTTCTGAGCAATTATATATGCTTATACACACACACAGGCCATTAGCTTTGCAAAAGTTTATGAATGCTCAAATCAACAGATTGTGCTGTCTGCATTCAATGATTTTTATAAGCAGCCACAAAGTGCCAATATTAAAATGAGGAGAAAGTGATCTGACAATATTGTGAACAATAAGCGAGCCATGCAACATCTGGGACAGTCAGCATGATATTTGGCTGAACACATCAATATAATGAGAACAATGCCTAAAACAATGTGATATGTTCAACCAACACAACTGTTAACATATAAGAATCTAATATATATGTTATGAACAATATTGTATGTGTGCAACTGTATGCATTACCTAGCAAAACAATTAGTAATCAGTAGCCTGAAAAACAAAACATTGTAAATGTGCTTGCTGATACTGAACTGCTGCAATCAACTGGGTATCTGATGATGTGTTAATAAATCTAGGCTAGAACTGTGTTTCTGCAAAAACATCCAAAGTGTCTGAGGCAGATGCAATACTAATTTTGATCTGAAGGGTGTACTAAATATGAACTGCTACAATTAAATGTGTATCTGCGCAAGTCTCAGTCAACCTAGCCTTTAACTGTGTTTCTACAAAAACACCAATAATGTCTGAGGTAAATGCAATACCAATGTTGAACTAAAGAGCATGCCATTCAATCTACACATAGTAGTACAAACACTGACACAGCAGACACCCACTTCCAGTATAAATAGGCAGGACCCTCACATTACTTGAAAACACAACCACACATACAAATATATCAAACCATACATCATAAACACTAATCAAAACACTCAGACTTGTATACAAACCATTCACCAAAAAATGTGTGACTGATACATGAACCCAACTGTCTTTTCGGTTGTGGGGTGCATTTCAAAAAATGTGTGCTAAAACAATGACTCAATGATACATAAAAAATCAACATTGTTAGATTTTTTTCAGTTATAAGCACAGCTACCATGTGATGATTTCACGTACCTTACTGATGCATGATGGATATTCCTGTATTTTAAACAATATACATGTAATTGTAAAAAAATATAGGCCCGTAAACAGGGGAAGATGCATTTCAGTTAATTAAATAAATAAAATAATTAACATACCTCTCTCCGTCTACTGATCCTCAAGCTTGTGCATTCAGTCTATTCCAGCTGCAATCCTCATCACTTAAAATCAAAAAATAGAATGTATGATTAATGTAATCCTCAAATAACACTGATGTATGTTTCTAACCACAGTCTGTTGACATTTCTTTATGAAGAATAATAGAACATCACAACATACAGTTGACATTTTTACATCTAGGTGTTAACATCTTTAAATACAGATTGGGGAATATAAGATTCCAACATGCAATTACAATCTATATCTAAACTCTAATCTTGAAAAAACTTCCTGCCTGCCTACCTAACACACCTTAACTGAAAAAAAGCATATTTTACATGCAGTGAAAAGAGTTTATGCTATGACATCATCTGGATGGGGGAAGGTCTACTAATAATGATCTTGGCTTAGGATTTCAAAGTATGATCGATCAGTCTGCAGCTCATGCAGCTAAACAGTTGGAAAATTGCATTCATGTTAGCACTGTGCTCAGAAACATTAATGGTAATGGAGAGCATACATTCCTCCAGCAGTGTGACAGTGTCATGTAGTATACAGCTTGGGGGGAATTTAATAAAGCCTACATAGAGTTATTTTCCATGTAGGCATAGTGGCATAGCCCCAACATGGAAACCGGCTGGTGAGCAATCCAATAAAGAGACTATGGGGGCATGCACGAGCGTTTGGACAAGGAAGTGACCGTGGAATGCAAATCATCTCATATGTTGGTGAAATCCATGCAAATGAGGGTGATTTGTGATCCAAGAAGCAGAAAGGCACCCGAGTAGGTGTTGTGCTAGTGTCAGAAATATACATGGAAAAAAGTGTACTGAAATGTAAATTTTAAACAGGGGCTATAAAAGCCCAAAAAGAAGGTTAGATACTGCACTGTAGGCATGCAAATGGCCAAAACTATTGCCAGTGAGCCCAAAAAGCAATGCATATCAATAAAAAATATATATTTTTTAATACATATATTACGTTTGTGCGGTGTGCAGCAGTACATGCCTTTATGCAAAAAAAAAAAAAATTAAAATGTTGAAAAAACAAAAATAAGACATTTGCTAAAATAATGCATTATAGTGCCCTGCATGCAGAGTGTACAATGGTAGGTTGCAGTGGTTGCTAAGGAGGCAGGCCCTGGAGTAGTGAAGTATCAAGGGTATATTCAAGTAGGTGTATGCAAATAATCTGGGGTTACTGAATATCAAAAAGCACCACTGTGTCCGCAGATACAACCTATGCTAGGGCTAGAACCATGTAAGTAGTAGTAGTAGAACAGGTAGCTGACATCAAAAGGGGGTGTGTCCCTCTATATTAAAGCAGACTAGAGCTCAGCGGTGCCTGTTTGCACTCAGCTAAGCAGAGCTAGGCAGAGGGGTGTGTCTGATGCTGCTGAGTTGTATTTAGCCCCACGGTGCATGTTTTAGCTGGTTTAAGAAAAGCCGAGCATCCCTGTGCATGGGGGACTGTCCAAACTGCTAAACATTGTTTATATTAGCGCTTTGGGTTTGAGCGCCACACCCCAGTGGTTAGCAATGAAAGACTTAAAAAAATAAATAAATAAATAAATAGCTAGGGGAAGCCAATCAAGTAGAAATGACTGATAAGCCCTGTTCAAAAGACATTGGCCCATTCAAACCCCCAGTGATATACCTGTCAGATGGAATGCAGTATAGTGAGCCACTCACACAGGCTGCATCTGCAGCACACCACTATAAAGTATGCATACAGTGTACAATCTGATTTTTCCCACCTACTCTGCTCCATTGGAGTACACATTTGGGAATTTTAACTGACAAAATGATAGGGGCTGCTGCTGCTCTCCTACAACTGTATGTGCTAGAGGCTGAGGTCAGTGCTGATGCTGACAATAGCCCTAAACTGAGAAGGAGAAGCATGTTCAGGCCCAGGGTAACCTACCAGGGACTACATGAGCTGGAGATAGTAGAGTGCTACAGGGTGGACAGGAACATACTACAAGAACTCACTCAGCTCTGCCGCCCTCAACTCAGACCCAGAGCCAACAGAGGGGAACCGATCCCAGTGGAAACAATGGTCTGTGTAGACCTTAGAATATTAGCTACAGGTACTTTTCAAAGGCTAACTGGGGTCATAATGAGGGTCTCACAGGCATCTGCATCCAGAGTACTCCACCATTTCCTGGATGCCATGCAAACACATGCCGATAAGCACATTTATTTACCCTGCACCCCTGAGGAGACAGCCAGCAATATGCATCTCTTCCAACATGTAGCACACTACCTTGAGGAACTGGGTACCATAGACTGCACTCATGTGCACATCAAGGCACCACCTGGTGAAGAGGGTAGAGTCTACATCAACCGCATGATGTATTACTCCATTAACTGCCAGGTTGTGTGCAATGCCCAGGGCATTATCATGAATGTATGTGCTGGCAGCTCTGGCAGTTATCATGACTCCCACATCTGGCATGCATCACAGCTGTATCAGACATTTGCCAGGGGGACATCCTGTATGGCTGTCTATTAGGGGATGCTGGCTACGCACTGGAACCATGGATGATGACACCCATCAGAAATGCACACACACCTATCACAAAATGCCATAATGAGGCACACACACAAACTAGGACCATCATAGAGCATGTGTTTGGGCTGCTCAAGTCATGGTTCCGCTGCTTTGATATACCTGATGGAGCCCTGCAGTACTCTCCAGCCACATGTGCACACATGTTCAAAGTATGTGCCATGCTACACAATATGATCCTGTGGAAACAGCTGTGGCAGGAACATCACAGGGAAGGGACACACAGCCCCCCACCAGTGCCAATGTCCCCACAGCCACAGGGGGACTCAGAGGAGGAACCCCCTATGCCTGTCTCTGTAGGCAGATGTTGGCATGCCCAGTATGCCCTGGCCTTGACAAAGAGACAATGCATAGCACATGCACTGACTCCCTAGGAACCTAGGGACTGACACCTCATTCCGACTCACATACATACTAAAAAGGATGTCAGCCACAACACACAACCTTTACCTTAACATGTATTGACTGTGTACTGCATGCATCTGACAGAGTCAGCCCTGAAACACTGTTATATCAACTGCTGCAGGCACAAGGTAAGTCACTCTTTGTTACAACAAATATATGGGGTACTACACTATCATAGCATAGGTATGGACCTGCTGCATGCATGCAGGGAAATAGAGTGGGCTACCGAGATAGCTGCAGACAACTGACACCTATGTGGGACAACAAGAACTCTCTCCTCAATACTGGCGACTCCGTAATATGCAGTAATCTCCAAGCCAGCAAAACCCACCTCACCAAATGAGGGAATTACAAACAGTGGGGTCAAAGGACAGATGCATGACTGTCAATGCTAGAGTCCCCTACCCCTAACTCACCTGTGTTCCTACACAACTGCAGTAACATTATGTTTGCAAGGTAATAGCAGCAGACCACACAATCCCAGGGCTGTCCCAATCAACCTGGTAACATGTTCCATTTCCACATTATGCAGGGATCAATGTGCTACATATGTCTGTGCTTGATAGTGTCTGGAATTAAACTTCATTTCCAGGTGGCTGTTGTGGCTTAGTGGGCAAAGTACATTACCATGGTTGATGGTGTTCATGGTTTAAGACTGGCTGTGCCACTATTTTGCATGTGAGCAACACCTGTGATAGGAGTTCTACAGACTGTCCGTATGTCACTATTTGTTATTGCAAGAAAGTTGGACAAAGCCAGAGATAATGGAGGGACAGGGAGCAACAGATAGCACTGTGACAGACACAGTGGCTAGTAGAACATCAGGTTTTAACAAGTCAGAGTAACAGCAGGATGTCAAGGCCATCATGTAACTGTGTCAGTACTTACATCAAGTCAGTGGGCACCATCATACCGCTCAAATGCACAGTTTCTCAGAATGTCCACAGTTTTACCTCATATGTCTCCTCTGTTTTTCATAACATTGCAGTCTTCTGGCAAACTAGTGGTAAATCAATAAAGGCTGATGTTAGTAAAGAATGACAGACATTTGAAATACAGACTTCATACCCTTTAGAACATTCATGCTAATACAAAACCTGTTATTCTACCAGCTGTCTAAGTTTGTAAGAGCAATATTAAAAAAACTGGGCCTGTGTCCCTCTTTGTTTTTTCAAATCTTTGTTTTTATTTTTGTTGTTACATTAAACAAATTGCAAAATACAATACACAGTAACAGATGATAATACATTGAAAGTAAACCATTTACAAAGTCAGATGAAGCAACTATTCATTGTAGTAATAGACAAGTATCTTTAAAATTAATTTTCTCAATATGAAGAGCAACATAGATGGACAGCAGAACATGATGAACACATATATGAGAAATATGCAATATTAACATTTTTAATGTACAGTGTAGCTTTTTCCAGAATGTATTAGATAACTATACAGTTTTATATATGCTACAATATAATGACAGGATTCTAATTACCTTTAACAAGACATGAGAGTTCTCATCTTTGTATGAGTCTTATATACATGTAACCATTAGAGGACACAGCAGAGTATGACTCTGATGAGTAGGAGACTGGTGGCAATACTACTAAAGGACAATGACTATAGAAAAACATTGTTGGCTATGTTAAGATGCAGTCAATGGTAATACTCTAGAACCTGAGGTATTTCAGGTAATTATCCACATTGTTAGTGGTTAGTTTATGAGATAAAATACACTTAGATGCCATGTTCTTAAAGTTGCCCCAATCTAGTTTAGATCGATCTGACCAGTTCTGCATAATATAGAGCTTGATTAACATGAAGAGAGTAATCTGTATCCTGAGATCAGTAGAGGTTATGTCCTCATGGCATATATGAAGTATAGCAAATTTCCAGGAGAGAGTGGATTTACCATAGCCCATTTTTTAAGTTTGATCCTTAGGAAATTCCATAGATTCTGAGCATATTTACAGTACCACAGGGTGTGTAGGAGGTCAGCTTTAGCTGTGGGGCAAAAAGGGCAGGAGGGTGAAGTGTTAGGAAAAAAAAAGAGTTTAAACATTTTGGAGTATAGTAAGCATTATTATTAATCATTAACTGGGTATATAATAGTTCCTTAAAAGGGCAAAAGTGTTTGCGTGACTAATTGCTAGGGAGAGATGAGCATCTGACAGGTCAGGGTTTTTGTCTCTCCAATATTGTGCAAATGTAATAGAGGATTGGTATCTAGCTGTAGAGACTAGTTTGTAAGTGATTGTCAGCAACTTCTTTTTGATTTTTAGACATCTCAGGAGTGAAGTGGCCAGATTTATTTCTTCTTGTAACTTATTTGGGAAGCATCCTAAGGTAGAAATTAATTCTTTGATTTGTCTCAAGATTATTGTGTATTTGTTATTTAAGTTAAGTTTTATTCTGATATCATTAAGGGAGTTGTCCTTAAGCTGAATGAAATCCCATACAGTTAAGGTTTTAATTTGAGAGAATTGATCTAGGTTTAGCATTTTGTTACCCAATTTTAGATTTGAGTTCAGGTGAATGGGCTGCAAGAGAATGAGCATGTTTGACAGACCTAATGAGGCAAAGAGTTTTTGAAATATATTAATCTCATGCTTAATTAGGTTGCGTAATTTAATGTCTTTTAATAAAGATTTATTTATGAAGGGTAATGCTTTGGGGTTTATTTTACAACTTTTCACATGAGCCTGCCAGAGATCAATCCATTGAGGAAAGCGAGTTATTTCATTTGAATTATGGTCTGCAATTAGTATGATTCTACTGGCACAGATTATGTCATAATACAATCTGAAATCGGGTATCCCTAGTCCTCCCTTGTTTTTTGGCAGCACTTATCTTGATAAGGAGATTCTAGTATTTTTAGGGAACTGTATAAATTTAGTTAAGGTTCTGTTCATTTTTTTGAAAAAGTTTAGTGGGATGATATTGTCTGTTGAATTAAAGTGGAACAGAATTTTGGGTAGAACATTCATTTTTAGTATTGCTATTTTAGACAAGAAGGGGAAATTCAAGTTTTTCCAATTGGTTAAATCATTGTATAGCTGCTTCTAGGGTAAGTGAATTGTCCCAAGTTTGTCTTCCCTTCATGAATCTTGATTGTTGTGGGGCTATAATTGAATGGATGACTTGTTTAATTCTATTGGCTAGAGTCGTAGCCAGAATTTTAACATCTACATTAATAGGTGAAATAGGCCTATAATTTGATGTATTAGATTTGTCAGTATTGTTTATGAATAAAGATGGTTTTGGAGTTGTTAAGATATAAATTAGCAAAGCCATGTTTACAAATATGATCAAAGACTTTAAGAAGGATACGGATAAGTTTCAATGCAAACTTTTTATAAAAATTCGAAGTCCATCAGGACCTAGTGTTTTGTTACTTTTGAGACTCTTTATTGCTTCCATAATTTCTTCTGTTTTTGAGGGGATTCGAGATTTTCAAACTGTTGCTTTCCAATTTTTGGGATTGTAATAGCATTAAAGGAATTATGAGACTGTGGATCTATTTTCTTCTGTGGTCCATATAGTCTATCATAGATATTTTCAAAGATACATACTACATCTTGATTATTTGTGATTTTTTCATTGTTATGTTTAATTTGTGAAATCTTAGGTGGGTCTTTTTGAGCTTTTGTGAGTCTAATTAATAACCTAGAGGGCTGTTGAGTCTCTTCAGTGTAGTTGGCTAGTAGTTTCCTTTCTATGAATGAGAAGTTTTGAGCATGCAAATGATATAAGTCTTTCTGTTGGTTGATGATTTAGGCTTCAAGTTCAGGGAGGAAATTTTCTTGGAGAGATTTTTCAATATCTTGGATTTTCTGTTTAATTTCAGTCTCTTTCTCTCTAGTAAGTTTTTTTAAATATGAGGCTTTTTGGATCATCAGCCCCCAATTTTAACTTTTGTGGCTGACCACAGAATGACCAGAGCGATGTCTGAGGTTAATAAGTTGGTATTAAGATCATCCAGTATAGTGCTGATTTCATTAACAACTTCTTCCTTTTCAAGATTTGGGTTTAGGGACCAGGTGTGGTAGGTGTTTTGTTTAGGAGTATTGTTTAAGAGGAAAAGCTTCAGAGTTATTGTGGAATGATCAGATAGAAATATCGGACTATTTGCATAAATAGATATTTTGTTTAAGAGGGATTCTGAGATCAGAAAGAAGTCAATCCTTGACCATGACTTATAGCAAGGTGAGTAAAATGTAAATCTGTCAGCATTATTAAATTGGTTGCTTGAGAGTGCAGGGTCAACTAAGGTGAATTCTAGTGTTAGTTCATTGAAGACAATTAAAGCTTGCTTATTTTGTTTGCTATTTTTGTTGGATCTATCATTTAGGGGTCACTAACCATGTTTCAATCAGCCCTACTATATAATCATGATCTGGGAATTTTGACAATAACTTGTGGATCTGAGCAATAAAGTCTTGTTGGTTTATGCAGGGGGCATAGAAAAAGTGAGGGTTTATAGGTTATGGGATTAATGCAGCTAAAATAACACCATCTACAAATAGTATCCACACCATAATCTACAACCCCCTCCTTAAATGATTTTTAATCAAAATAGCTACTCCCTTTGAGTTGAATTTACTAATCGAGGCGATAATTTGGGTTAGCCAAGGTCTTGCCCTGTCTTTGTTCCAATCATCATTTAACAGATTTGTCTCTTGGAGAAATATAATTTTTGCCTGGGATTGGTGCACTAAATGAAGGGGTCTATATTATAACATTGAAGTCTTAAAACTTTGAATGCTATAATATTGACACCAATTCAGCGAACGCTTAAAATAGTGAAGCCACAGAACACTGAATATTTTCCTAGGGAAAGTATTTGGTGGGCCGTTTCTGCGGCTTCGCTATTTCCTTGACTGTAGTGCAAAGGTGACGGACCGGGTCAAGGTAAGTGTGTGAACGGACCGAGGTAAGGTGAGTGTGTGATAGTTAGGGGCCTTAGGGTTAGGGAGTGGGTAAGATGAGGGTGCATTAGTTAGGGACCTTAGGGTTAGGGTTGGGTTAAGGTAAGTGGATAGCTAGCAGTGTATGTACAGTTTAGTGTAGGGTTCTGTGAAGTGTGTATGTGTGGATTATGTATTTTGGTGAGCTTGTGCTGTGTGTGTGTATTCTCGGAACAGCGAATTTTTTCCCTTGGAAAAAAATCCACTGTTCTGAGCATTCGAGTATATCACATTTTGAGATTCCAAGGTCGAGCATATGGTGGTTGACATTTTGGAATTTCGATAATGTGATATAGACCCAAATGAAGGAGTAGTTTCTTTTTTTAACATCTTGCAAACCCTTCACATTCCATGAGTCTACTTCCCACAGCATAAATACACACAACAGATCTAAAGTGTAACTAGATTTGGTCTTAAGTTTGTTTTCCTCCCCAAGTATTCATAAGGATTTGGGTAGAAATATTGTAATATTAGATGTTTTGTAGCACTAAAATCTCTTAGATCCCTAACTGTGCCTAGCCATATACCTACTATTTCTAAGAGAAGATTTGAGGTTAAATAATTAACAAGCCATTTCAATGTAAACAAGTCTAATAAAACTATATACACAATATATACAAACACACTTAGACACAAGATGTGCAACTTTTACCACCTCACTTAATCCCCCTTAAATGCTCCTATATGTTTTAACCAGGATTAAGCCTTTGCAAACTATTGTTGCTATAGTTACATTTTACAAAGAAATTGGTATTTGGTATTAATAACATAGTCTAGGTATCTACAGCTTTACATTACATTATAGTTTACAATGCTCAGACCATACTGCTGTAAAGAACGTAGGCTGGCTTATAAACAGTTAGCTTCATTCAGATACATTTTCCTATCAAAAGACTTTTTACAAGAGACCATGTCACAGAACAGGACAACACCTTAAAGCCTGAGTAAATACAACATTGCAGACCATTTTCTTGAATTCCATGGAGAGAAAGAAAAAAAAAAAAAAACAAGTTATAGGTAGGAAATGTTCATTAAAGTATACTTCAAACCATATTAGCTTTTCAATTAGATAGCATATTATTGAGCATATTATATACAGAAGAACAGCTCCTGATAGTTAATGAAGCTGATTTCTATTAATTTTGTTGTCAGTTATCATTAAGTAAGCTAACTTAAAGTTACTGCATTTACCCTGTCTTGATGAGCAGTTGCAGGCTGCCTGTAGAAGGTAGACAACTCTGTTGCTGTCAGGAAATGTGCTGCCTTGTTTTCATTGCAGATTTGCATTACTTCCTTTATTTTTCTTCCTTCTTCCCCTTTCTCCCTTTTTTATTTTCCATTCTCCTTTTGAATCCTTGTAAAATGAGCTGCATTGACGATTGTTAACCTGGGACTCCATTACCCAGAGAATCCTTGCTGGAAGGAAGTAAATAGTGCTGTGTCACATTGTAATGTATCCCTCTGTACACAGGAAGTTGAAAAATGGCCAGAAATTATGTGAATGTGTTTCCCAGCATGACGAAGATAATTGTTACCTTCCTTAGTGTGGAACTTTGCAACGGGAGAATCGGCCTGTTAAATGCAGCTTGCACTGGCAACATTTAACTGCAAATGGGGTTTAAAACTGTAAAATATGCCGCAAGGGTCACTACGAGACATCCAGAGCATTCCAGACTGCATTTTACAAGACCTGCCATCTAATGCAGCTTTTAGGTAACACTTTTACTTAGATTTGTCAGGTTACAAGATGAGGAATATAGTTTAAAGCTTTTTTATGGATTATTTAAAGCTTTGGAAGTTCTCTGAATGCCTTAATAAAGGCAGTTTTGGCTTCAGAGTTATTTTTGGCTGAGTATTTTTATTCATTACTTTTAAAACAAGGATACTTTGGTATTTCATTTGAAATTTTATCTTTTTGTTGAATAGAAAAGCACAGTAGGGAGCCAGTTGTTGTCTTGCCTGCTTGGTAGACATTGGTAAGTCCTGTGAAAAAGTTATTTTGTGCCCCTGCCACAATAAAGTACCCTTTTGTTTTGCTGCCTGGAGGATTTCATGTACATGTTGGTAGTTTTAACATTTTTACATATATCTAATGTGGAGACTTAGGATCTTGAGACCTTTGGAGGTCTCTGAGGGCTGTTTCTATAACAATGCCATTGGTGATTGGATTTTTTCCAACAGTGTATTAAATATATTTTAAGGGTATCCTGGAGCTGTAACACATCAACAGATTCTAGAATCCCATGTATAAGAATATTATTCTTCCCGTTTCAAGCTTCAAGGTCTGTGGTTTTTTTGTTGCAATTCCTCTAATGTAGACTCATTATTTTTTAACTGTTTTTGGAGTTCTATTTTCATTTTGTTTGCTGCTGACTTAGCTTCAGCATGGTCAAGGCAGGTTAGAATTTGTTCCAAAGTAGATCCAAACTTACTCATTTGTTCAGAAAAGTTTGGATACCAAATTGTGTAGGCATTAAGGCAGACTTTAATTCATCCATATAGTAGACTCCTTCAGGCTTATTTTTAGCAGTGGATTTTGTTGTTGCTTCTTGCTGTTTCTGAATTTGTTGTCTTTTAGTTAAAGTTTCCTTTTCAGGAGAAAAAAGTTGTGATAATTTGGTTTTGTTTTTTTTTTGTGAGTCCATTTGGTCTTGTTTGTTTGGCATTTTCAGGTAGTTTATTTGATTATTTAGTTCTTGATTGCTGATTGTGCTATGCTGAGTTCAGTACAGGCCTTTGGCTGCCATGAGGTTTGCAGTGACAAAGTTCAGATTTAAAATATAATGTTTACACAGTGCCGAATGAAGAAATAATCCCAGCTGCTTAGCCCTGATGATTAGTAGAGTATATTGCTGCCCGCTCTGGTAGGGAAATGGAGATTAACAAGGTTTGATTGCAGATATTTAAATTAATATTTCAGGAGCTCTACAGAGTGAGTGTTCACAGACTGGTGGCCATCTTGGAATCCTGGCCCTGTGTCCCACTTTTATGTATGGCTTTGTCCAGATGTCTTTCTCTAACAAGTTAAGAGATATGGGCACTATGTAGCATTATAATACCAATACAAAACAAATTGTCTGAGGACCATGGCAGACATATGGGGTGCAATGCTGGACATTCTACAAAACAGGTACAGTCAGAGGTGTAAAGTCTGTAACCCTGTGTGTGGTGTTACATCTTGTACCCCAGTCACAGCATACCTACAATTGCATACAGCTGCAACTGTGGACAAAGCCAGGAACAGGAGTGGGACAAAGGCCCACAGATAAGGAGAAGGATGAGCTACAGGCCAGACAAATGTAGAAATTGCAGAGTAGAACAGGTTGTGCACTAGCAGTGGTTCCCTGCTGTGTATGGAGTCAGTAAGTCATATGTCTGTCAGCAGTTCCTTGTGTCATTCTATAATGATCTGCCACTGCTGTACCAGGAAATCACATTGCTATGTAAAACTTACCAGATATAAGATGAAAACCCCTGTTCAGTCTAATACAATCTGTACACACCCTAGGTATGAGTCAGATATTGTGGCCAGCACACAGCTGGGAATCTATTGGGCATGTTATCAGGGAGGTACCGGACTGTGTAATCAGGTGCATCAGCCTACTGACTATAGCACACTAAATCCTGGACTGGAGTACAGGTAGGTCTGGACTGGAGTCCCCTTGTAAGTACTGATGGTCACACTCAGCATGCTCCTACAATTAGCTAATTTAGCTAATTTCAGCCCATGTCTAAAGTCTCATTTGCCTATAGAACTGAGATGTCAATATATCTCTGTGCATAAAGATGGCTATGTATATCTAACTGTCTCTCCCTATCCCCATCAGACATTATTACCCTTATCTATCAGTATGTGGCACATATACAGTATATATGCATCTGCATATATATATATATATATATATATATATATATATATATATATATATATATATATATATATATATATATATATATTATAGAGAAAGAGAGAGACAGAGAGAGACTGAAAGGTATAGACTGATGTAGTGCAGCAACCACTTACATACCAAGTGTGACCAGTGGAGTGTACAACTATTACAGTGAGCAGGAGTGTGTATTACTAGGTAGGTAGGTGTTCTAATTTCCCATTAGCCACCTTGCATTTGTGTGTAGATATTCCCCATACAGCATCATACACATGTCCAACAGGCCTATGTTTATGCAATGGTCAATCATTTTATGGCCTGTGACTAGTGTCCTCCACAACAGTGGCCACCCTGTCAACAGCTGCTGTCATCCACTCCAACAGCAGTGGCAGACATCTCCATATACATAAGCTCTTTGGTGCATGCAGTATGTACGCAGCAGTGTACGCTATATAACTAGATTGGTAGGGGTTCTAATCCCTCCAATGACACCTCTGTGAGTTTGTGTGCTTATGTGTAAGTATATCCTCTTACAACAGTGTGTCTGTCTTGCCTACATGTGTACAATGCTAATACATTTTAAGGGATGTGCCTACCTGTTAACCCCCAAATTGGTTTACTTCACAGGGCCTGCTGATTTCATCCACCTTAGAAGCACAGTGAGACACTCTTCAGATGCAATAGCTCCACGGTGCATATGGTAAGTACATAATACTATAGTTGATATAAGTTAATAGGTAGGGGTTCTACTCTCAAAACTGGCAACTCCATGAGTGTATGTGTGTGTGTAAGCATATCTCCTTACAGCAGTGCAGCTGTCTTGCCCATGTGTAGTGGTTATACAATTTTCTGGGCCTGTTAACTTACCCATTGGCAACGTTTTCAGGGCCTACTGATGTAATCCACCTTAGAAGCACAGTTAGACATTCTACAAACACACTAGCTCCATGGCCCATGTGATAAGTATGTAGTATTATAGTGTATTTAATTAAATAGGTAGGGGTTCTACTCTCAAAACTGGCAACTCTGTGAGTATATATGTGTGTCGGCATATCCCCTTGTAGCAGTGTGTATGTCTTGCCTGATTTGGGGCCTGTGCAAATCTGTTAATCCCCCCATTTGACAACATTTACTGGGCCTGCAGATGTCATCCACCTGAACAGTAGTGGCAGACACTCCAAAAACACATAAGCTCTGTGGCACATGTGATATATATGTAGTGCTATAGTATGTATAACTAGACAGGTAGGGGTTCTACAAGGGCACTTCATGTGTGTGTGCACACATATTCCCTTACAGCAGTGTGACTGTGTTATTGTTACCACCTGTCCCACTATGCAAGTCGCTGTCCATGTTTGGACAGGTGTGTCCTGTAAAAACTAAAACAATGCAGATGCCCCCCCCCCCCAAGAGTGTAGGACAACAAACATTTCCTACATTATTCCAATAGTTGCATAAAACAGTCATTTTACAGAACAAACACCTAAATCTTTTGTGAAATAGCATAAGCTAGGCAAATGCTGCAAAACTAAGTTGTTATATTTGTCAAAAAAGTGAGGTTGTGTCTGTTGCACTTGCTGTGGGTATAGTTTCTCCTACTAACATTCATGTTACTACAAAATGTGTTCAACATTAGACATTTCATAACATGGCAACCCTAGTCTGTCTTGACAATATGTGTGTAATATGTATACATTTTGAGGCCCTGTGAGTAGCTCCTGTCCCCAAATAACCCACATGTATGCAGGCATGAATGCTGCACTCCACCACCTACATTTGTAGGTACTGACCCAGTTTGTGGATGAATGTGAGTTGGGTGCTGTATATCAGTAACTTCCCAAATTATGTTGACATACTGCAAGAGGGTCTTACATAAACTATGGGCTGGTGCCAAGGTCCTGGCCTCAAGCTAAATGCAAAAACCTGTATCATCATGCAAGTCGACAAAGACATGGCCCCACTGCTTAACACATCAAAGGTGACCCCTCTAAATGCACAACCTGTAGTGAGAGACCTGGTACTCAGGTTGATAATCTCCTATTCAACCATCATGTAGTGGTTGTGGTTAGTAAAGCCTTGTACATGGTTCATCTCATAGGTAAAGGGATTGGACCCAGAAAAAATGTGGTCTTTACCTGTCTATAGTCCTCACTCCATACAATATTTTACTACAATGCCCTGTTTAGTATGTACCTATCCAGACATCTGCACCAAGTGGAAAGGCCATGGTAATACTTCACAAAGGTAATCCATGGCCTCCACCACCTGTCCCATACAGACAGGCTCAAATCACTTTTGATCCACTAGGTATCAGACTGGTTGCTCAGAGGTGGGCTGTGTCATGCCTACAAGGCAATTTTGAACCCTGCCCTACTACAGCTGCCTCATATCCATACATTTAGCCCCTCATGCATTACCTGCATGACAGGCCTGAATCTGATATGCAACATCAACACAACCTGCTGGTGAGACAGGTTTGTCTACCAGAGGCTGCCCTGTCTCAGGAATACACTTCCCATACATGTCAAACAGAGTACCACACTGCCCTCTTCAAACGCAACCATGATGAGTGGATGGGAAACCACATTCCTGTCCCAGGGTCCCACCTGTGTCCCTCATTGACAGAGGGAATAGGTGCTGACTGATTTTTCTTTCTGGGGATAAAATAATGGCTAGCCTTGTAAGTGCCCCAGGGACATTACTCTAATAACCTCCTATGATCCTATGAACCTATAATCTAACTGAGCTCCCAGGTGTCATGTATCATGAGTAGCATATTGCATCATGAGGTATGCATGCAAGATTATGCTGTCTTCCCCCATTGTTCCTGACAGACTGATCTACACATATGCACCTAGGTAAACATGCACATATACACCTGTACCTTGTCTAAGTCACATTTATGTATTGCCACCATGCCATCCGGAGCCCCTGTATTAGCACCAGGTCTCCAGGGAGTAGGCACACAGACCCCTGGAACAGAAACAGGCCAAGGTGTGGGAGACATCAGTCAGTCAGCAATACTACCACCAATGTAACATCATGGAACAAAGGTGCTTACATTTTGACGTGTACTCATGACACATGCCAACAGACAGAACCTTACAGGGCATAACACTACTGTACTACAAACTGTCATTAAATGTACTATAGTCACCCTGTGCATCAGACAAATATTTGCATATCCCAGACCTGCACAGACATGGTGGTCAGGGGCACAAAAATATATAAGTGCTGTAGATATACCAAAATTGCTGCCTGACAGAGTCAGTAAAATCTTCACCCCCTGTCCCCCTGTCAGTACATCAGGACATCCCCAGTACCTCCCCCCTTCCCCTCATATCTAGGGAGCAGGTCATCACTGTCATCTCAAAGTCATGGAATACAGCCTCCATGGGACCTAATGAAATCGCAGGATGCATCCTACATGACCTCAAGCAAGGAGCTGCTACACCATTGGACACTGTATTCAACCAAAGCCTGAATACCACCTTTGTCCCAGCCGAATGGAGGACACTCATTGTCATCCCTATATACTAAAGTGGAGCATCCATTGATCTGGCACATTATAGACGCATCAGCCTAACTAGCCTGATCTGCAAGGCCATGGAAGAGATTATTATGAATCTCATTAACAAGGACATTGGTGACCTCCACACACTCAATTACACACAGTTTGGCTTTGTCAAGGGGGGATCATGTCTGTTACATTTGGCTGATTTCTTTGAGAAAGTCACCAAAGCTATGAATGAGGGGGGAGACAGTGCACACTGCCCAACTTGGCTTGGCCATAAGAGATAAACACTCTCAACTAGGCATCAACCCATATGTTACTAGATGGGTAGCACAATGGCACACTGACAGCACACACCTACTCAATATAGGGGGAAGCCACCTCAAGTGGTAGACCCATAACTAGTAGCATAACCTGGTGCTCTGTCTGGGGGCCTCTGTTATGTGTTATTTCCTCTTCTGAGGTGCAGGGCATAACCAGTGAGCTATTGCCAACCATGTTTGCAGAAGACTGGATGCTGGGTTCTGTCAACAAATCCCCTAGTGATGTGGACATCCATCACAAGGGTCTCATGCAGACACATGAGTGGTGCCAGACACATGGCCTCAGGCTGCATACCACAAAATGCAATATCATCCCCTTTGGGGAGAGTGATGTCCCCATGAATTATCACAGTACTAACAACATCCTAAGCACACAAAAAGCCGTGAGGAATTTGGGGACACAGGTTGATGCATCATGACATTTGACCACCATGTTGCTTTCTTTGTAAGGAAAGCCTTCTATGTGGCCCACCTCATACATAAGGGTATCTTATCCAGAGACATGGGGGGTCATAACATCCCTGTATTCCTTCCTAATAAGGCCCATTATTAAGTATAATGCCCCCTTTTATCATGTACCTTGCAAAGTAGATGCAGTAACCGGGACAACTGCAGAGGTTCCTCTTCAGGGAATACCAGGGACTCAAACATCTATCATCTACAGATAGGTTACAAGGCCATCCCTCTACCGAGTTTCATACAGACTCCTCTGAGGTGACCTCTATGTGGCATACAAGGTGATCATGGACTCCACATTGATGGGACTGCTGCACATCTGCAACTCAAGCTCCATTTGAGTAACCCACACACGTGCACTCAATCTGATCTGTGATATCAACAGGACTTCATGGCGGGTCAGATGTGTGTCCCACACACTCACCCACCTGTGAAATGGACACCCTGTCCACATCAGGCAATGTACCTCTTTACCCCTTTTTAAGCAACAGATGGATAACCGGATGGTAGACAGGTCATACATCCTTGGGATGCCACATGTGTCCCAGTTGGACTGGGCCATTGGATGCTGACTTGCATACACATGGCCTAAACTCTTGGCTAGGCTTATGAGGACCTCAGACAGAATAGCCTACTAAACTCCTATGATCCTAGTTATACCGGTTATGGCCCTGTGTGCTGTTATGAACTATGTTACAATGTCTCCACACCCATCACTGCATTCTGCTGTGGTGTGTCACCTATGGGTGATGTCCCAGTACCATTTCATACAGCCACCATCTGACAAATAGGTGAGTGTTACTAGAAGTGTATGGGGACAGTCCACCAACATGTATGTGACCCAGTCACAGACATCACTGCAAATGTGCTGTGGGATATCTTCCCTGTACATGTCCAACATCCACAGTACACATATGTTTGCAGAATGTGTACATGTGCCTGATATATGTGTACCCCCTACCAGACAAATGTGGGTTTGAGGCAAACAGTTGGACAATACATAATGTTTGTTCCCAGACTGTGGATAATCTGGTTGTCACAGACCAGACCCCTCAGAAGGCATTTATAGTGCATTAATATCTGGTACTTTACTCATTCCCTTATGTTGTATGCTCAATATGTACAGTCTGTCATTGAGGCCAGGCCTGTGTCCCCAAACTACTACTGGCTATAACCTGCTGTCCTGCTGTAGGGGGTCAACAGGTATGGTAGGCATAGCTCTCAAGTAATGGGATACATGTGTGACGTACACAATATCCTAGACAGAGTACATCAGGAACAGTCAGGGACACCTGCACAATGTTTGAAGTATGCCTGTGTGACAGTCACAGACTAAGAGGAGCTGACTGACAGTACACCATGTGATATGCCAGCTGTATCCAGCAGTACTTATTGTCAGTATCATCTAAAACACAATCCAGTTGCAGTCATACATGAGATGACCATTGTTGAAGGGACTCAGAGGGCCAGAGCTGTGATCTATGCCACAGCAGACAGAGCCAAAGGGGAAGCATGTAGGTGCCAGACAGCTGAGTAACAGCATCATGTCATTCCAAGATATGTACTACAGACCTACTGTTGCAATCTCTATTTCCCATAACTGCATCTCACCATCTGCGTCTCATTACATGGCGACTTCTATTACCTACCTGATATAGTGCTGTTCCACTTTATGTGCAGAAATCCTGTATTATAATGCTTATGTTCATGCAGTCTGTCATTGTAAAGAAAGTCACAGACCTGTTCACCATAGGCAGCAGCTTGCCTTTTATAGGTAATGCTCATGAACAGGTGATTGCTTGTGTACCAGTCTGTGGCTCACACTTGCTAATTGCATTCAGAACAGCTGGGTTGCATTTTCATTTTCCAATGGCATGATACCACAGTGTTATATTTAAGACCTTCATGTAGGCCTTGGCCCTGTTCCTGGCCTGTGAGATGTACATTATTGAGGTGTGGGGACTACAGCATCACAGAGGGTAGGTTAAAATACCATCCACTATCCAGATTTATGTGGTATGTCCAAAGTTTGGCATGCTATGTTTGGCCATTGTGAGCAGACTTTCTGATTATGTGGCAGTTTACTGTGCAACAATGTGGGTTGAGGTCAGTAAGGGGACAGACAGATGTGAGTGTCATACATCATTTGCATCACAACATGCTGCTGCAGTAGTCGCTGGTCTATCAGCTGTGTATGTTTGTAGGGGAAGACTGTGACACATGTCCCTGTCACTTGACCATACCCCCCTCTCCCCCTTCTGTATGGGTGTTGCGTGGATCCCCTGTTCTAGGTGTTTGGGAGGTTTGGTAGATCTGTAGCAGGTAGCTGAACATACTGCCATAAATGTAGCAGGCTGCAGCTGCTGCATTCTGGTCAGGAGTCATACTGGGGACTGTAAACACGTTGTGGGACAGCAAGCTGTATATGTCAGTGAGGGAAAAGTGTCAGCTCTGTTGAGACAGCATCGCTAGGGTGATAGTACCCATAACAGTCCAGGAGAGGCATGTGCCTCAGGTACATATAATTACATAATCGTGGCATCCAGAGAGTGGTAGATGACATTTAGGATGCCTGTACATATTTGTGAAGTGTGTCTGTGACTTTCTTTACAATGACAGACTGCATGAACATAAGCATTATAATACAGGCCTTTGCCATGCTAATATGGGTGGCCGTGACTGCAGTAGCCGCAACCGGTTCTGTTTAAAATTGCAGGGCTCAGTCATGTATTTGTTGTTTTGACAAGCATATACCTGACATGCAACAGACTGGAACTGATGCCAGGACTAGGAGGCAAAATGTACAGCATGTGAGGAATGACTGCAGTAACAGCATGTAGTTCTGCTTAAAATTGCATGTCTCAGTCAGTTATTTGTTGCATTGAGAAGCATGCACTTGACATGCAATGGACTGTAATGGCAGGAAGGACTGTGGGTGGCAAAATGTAAAGCATGCTATGAATATAACAGATTGTGCTACTGAGTCAATACTATAGCAGGTGTATTTGCAAAACATATGTGCATGCATACAGACTGGCATGAACATGTTTCTTTGTATGGGTATGATGTGTGATACTGCAACATCTGTCATGATTTTCTAAACTCAGTCTGTACTGACTTGCCAGTACTTCAGCACACAGAATAGGTTTTGTGACAACCGTGCCAAAAGTAGGTGGCACAATTATGGACATTCTGCAACAGTCTGTACAGTTGTCAGCTCTACCTGATATTGTAACCCTCACATCCATCCATCAGTATTTCTATGGCTGTGTACTGGTTTGGTGTCTGCATCACAGTCCCAAGTATGCTGTCATTTTCCCCATTGTATGTACAAGCAGTGTGTCAGTGGCACTGAGGATATGTGTATGGAAACACCTGCTACTTTTCTGAGCTGAGTGGCCTGGTGGGCTAATGCACTATGTTGTAGTTGATAGGGTCCTGGGACTTAGACTTGGCAGGGGTGAATTTTTTTGCTGATATGCATCAGTGAAACTCATGATATGTTTATAGAAACACCTGACATTTTTTCAGAGCTGAGTGACCTAGTAGGCTAATGCACTATACCCTAGTTGGCAGGGTCCAGGCTTTATGACTTGGCAGGGGTAATCATTTTTCTGATGTGCATGGCAATATCAGAATGACAGAAGGTGTTTAAAACAACAGCTTTAAGTGGGTTTGCACAATGCGCCACAACTTGGTGCACCACTGAGCGCCACTTACGTGCTATTTCCAAAAAAAGAAAAAAAAAAAGGAACTATAGGAATGTGGTGAAATGGGGGTGAGCTTGGGGGAAAATCAATGTAAAAGGCAGGTAGGGATGTGCAGGATGGGTGTAGGAAAAGACCATAGCTCTCCATTTTTTGTACAGCAACAGCTGTGCAGGTTGTGGATAATTTGGAATTTGGAGCCTCACATCCCAGAGAGAGAGGTATGGGTGACATAACTGTGCTGACTAACTGGTGTAAGCTTAATGCCAAAAAATGCATCATCATCCCCTTTGGGAAAATCTCAGTTTCCACTAATTACCACAGAGATGGGAGCACGCTGAACATTGAAGGCATTATAAGAGATCTGAGGACATAGGTGGACAGCAACCTCTCCTTCGAGCACCACGTTGCCATTGTGGATAAAAAGTTCTTCTATGTGGCACATCTCATTACCAATGGTTTTGCATCCAGAAAAAAAGAGGTCATCATCGCTCTCTACTCTTCCCTCATTAGGCCAATCATTCAGTATAATGTCCCATTTGGCAAGTACCTCACTAGACACATGCAACAGCTGGAAAGGCCACAAAAGTAGCTCACAAAGAGGATCCTAGGCCTTAAACACATGTCGTACATGGACAGACTCATAAAACTCCAGCTATTCTCTGTCTCCTACCATCTGCTAAGAGGCAATCTCTGCTTGACTTACAAAGCCATGTCTGACCCAGCTCTTTTAAAAATGCTACATCTAAAGAAATCACAATCCCTCCACACCACACACTCCAGAGACCTCAATCTCACTACCACAATCAATAGAACATGCTGGAGGAACAGGTTCATAACCTAGAGACTGCCCATGCTCTGGACTAGACTTCCTATACATGTCAATCAGAGCACCTCACTGACCCTCTTCAAGAGAAATCTTGATGAGTGGATGGGAAAGAGAAAATTCACCCAGGGGATTACTCCAGTGGCTCTACTTGATAGAGTCACTGGGAACTAATGCCGGGTAGCACGATACCAGGGCATGTCTATGGGTTAGGATTGTATGTGTGACAAGGCCATTAGCCTAGTACACACCTATGAACCTATGGATCTATGATTGTGGGCAGTGTATGTGAGGGTGAAATAGAGAGCTATGTAAGGGGTGATATTATTTTGTGAGACAGATGCCTTTTTTTTAAGGAGAGAGTGGAATGTTGGGAAGAGATATAGGAACATGTGGAGAGGTAAGCTGGGTAGGAGTGGTAACATTTGCAAAAAGGCAAGACAGCAGACAGGGGCAGTGTATGACACATGAGTGGTAAATACCTTGGATGGGGAGGATGTTGTGGAATCAGAGGACCCAGTGCCACCCAGACGGCAGCAGTGGGACTGAGCTCCCCACCCACAGCAGTCACCACTGCTCCTTCACGGCCCTGAAGGTGACTATGCTGGGGGTTGGGCATAGGGGCTAGCCTGCCCCTCCAGGTTGGCCAGTCTGCCCTCAATCTGGTGCAGGCGATCATACAAACCATTCTGGATGATCCTGCTTACCAACCCTGGGAGCTGTCAATGGCTGCCCACTCCCTCTCTGTGCCTACTCCCAAGGGGGGATGGGCCTTGTCCCCTGAGGTGATTCAGCCCAATGGTGTTGCAGGACCAATGGAGGGGGCAACCCCAGGTTGGGTCCCAGACATGCTGGGACCTGGTGACATGGCCAGCTGAGATAGGATAGGCAGATCTCCGGGAATCAGTCTACCTAATCAAGCTATATTGAGGTTTTTCAAACTGTATAAGTTAGTAATGAAGAGAACATGTGGTTAGTTGTAACAGCATGACAGAACAAATCACATAACCCAGTAACATGACATTGCATAGCATATAGAACATAACAATAATTGGAATAACAGTCAGTATTATAACAGCATGCCAGTTACAGTTACAGCATGTGGCCAACAACATAGGTAGTTCAATAAGGTATGTTAGTATGCAACCATTGTAATACATAACAATAAAATTCAAGGCCCAACATAACATTTTGAGAGTGACATTATGTTAAAACTAAACCATACGCGATGTATAAGAATAATAAATTATGATGCAGATAAAGGGTGGGGTGAGAGAGAAATACGCTCCATTACTACCAGTATAGGCTATATTGCTTGCAACAGAACTCTTATATACTCTACAGGTCTGCCCTTAATTTATGTATACAAGTACCCTATAGCTTCTGTAGCACCTACATACCTCTCAAGCTATCCACATGGGACAGTATGGGCCAAGCTGTAACACCTAACTACAGGGGACTATTACATGTCAGGGGAACATATGTGACTACCAAGGTGTACTGTGGACTGATGTAGTGTGAATGTGCTATTGAGATAAATCAAGTGGCTATTACATATGTGTCCAGGGTTTTGGCAACAGTGATCACAGTCAGTGACAACTTGACACTTGAGAGACATGTGTTGTGCACTGTACAGAGAGTTTAAGCTTATCATGCTGTCCTTGGTAGACATGGGGTTAGACTATCAGCAGACATTCACAGACACACCAGGCATACAGCCGCACCAAGATTAAACAGTTTTATTTGTTTTAATAGCTTGTATTAGTATTGTACTTGTTGACTTTTTATTTACTGCAGTCTTATCACCTTGCTGAGCAATGGTGTTAACACTCTGGTACATCTGGACACACAAATTAGTAACCCATTTGAACAACTACTACAGCCATTTATATACTTGTAATTCCTGTGGGGAGAACATCTGTTAACAATACATAGCAAGTTCTATTAATATTTAGGAGTACTTGTCCCTGGATTTGAACCTCGGTCTGTGTGTGACAAAAATGTACATCATACCTAGTGTTTATCACGCTGAGCTACTGAGCCACTGCTGAATACTGATTGACTAATATATGCCTAGAGCTCACCTGGTATCAAACTGTGACCTGGTAATAGAGGTAGAGTGTCATACAAGACTGCAGTGACACTTGAACACACATGCATGAGATTCATGCATGACAGAGAGAGTAGGTGAACTGTGTATTAATACTTGGAATGCAGGTGTAGACAATTAACCCCTAGTGGCTGGGAATATCTGTGATGTGTACAGACCATATCGGAATGCTGGGTAGCCTACCTCACCCATATATAGTTGCAGATGGTATATTTGCAGTCTACAGCTATTATACTAGCCTGCATCAGTGTAACTAAGTTCAGGAATGCATATAGCTGAAATGCAATGATTAACACAAGACATTCCTGAGATAAACACACTATTGTATCTTAGCCATTACTATTCTAGGTTCAGATATTAGTGCAGAACAAATATCATAATGCTATATTTGTAGTACAGCTCCACATCTACACTTTAGCACAACAGTTCTTTATCAGTTAACCTTCAGTCACTTCATCGTATTATTCCTGTGTTTACTTCACATCACTTGTAATACTCTATTTTTTGACCAACAGTCCAAAATACACACATTTTGCACATCACAGCTTTATCAGGGGTGATATGATACAGCGATTGTTATACATCTAACAGACTTTATTGATGAACACTTTAGATAATGCAGGTGTTGCAAGACAGCTGTTATTCCACAATTTATGCAGTACTAACTTTATTTCCTTAACAATTCTGAATGCAGTTGAACTTTATTTCCTTAACATTGTGAGTACGGCTGAACTTCCTTAAAATTATGAATGCAGTTGAATTTATTTCCTTAACATTATGAATGCAGTTGTACTTTATTACTTTGAAATTATTAATACAGTATAAACTTTTATTTATTTAACATTATTAATGCAGACGTAAATTTCTTTCCTTAACATTAGCAGGTTTCATCCTTTCATCTATATTGAACTGTACCTGGCATTACTCACTTATATCAGTCCAGGTCTATGACCACATTCATTGTAGTACACTCAAAACAGAATATACCTACTGGCAGTTGCTACTGTACTCCTTTTTATTTATATTACTATAGATTGCAAGATATATCTGTACTCACCACACTCACAGTGCAACCTGGCCAGGCACTCTGCATGGGCCTCAAAGTTGTGAGCTCTCTCCTCTGCAGCTGTGGGGAGAGAAAAACACCATTATGCATATCTGTCTATCATATATTCATAGTAGAATTTGGTAAACAATGTTTACAATACTAACAAACTTGTGGGGTATTCCCAGCATGAGCTTCCTGAACCCAGGTGTCCAGAAAATCCCCCTTCCTTCACTTCTGGTCATCATAGTGGTGATGCACCTGTTTACCTGTGCAGGAGATACCAATTGCACTGATGAGGCCATGTGCCAGCTGGACCCAGGCCTCTGCCTTGTACTCAGATCCCTGGAACTGTTCCTGTAGCAGCTGGACATCATGGTCTTTAAAAAGGAGTCCAATCATGACCTTGGACTCCAAAATGCCCCACAGCTGTGCTTGGAAGAGTGCACCCTCTTCAACTCCTGCCATAGTTTCTGCCAAGATCAATCTCCAACAGATACTGGTTGTATTCCAGACTATTGCACTTAAATAAGGATGTTTTTCTGCCCTTTGCTGGAATTGGGCCATTTTTAAAAATGTGGTGCTTTGCTTAGCACCATGCAAACCTGCAGAGCTCAGCCGAGCAGTGCTTAAACTGGCAATGCTTAGCAATGCTTAGCTGTGTGCAAATCAGCTTACTGAGCTGAGAATTGCTTAAACAGGGTTTGCTTAGCAGTGCCCAAATCAGCTAAGCGGAGCTGCGCATTGCTATGTACTGTTAAAATGGGTCCTGTTTAAGCACTGTTTGGCTTAGCATAGCAGTGCTTAACAGAGCTTAGCTAAGAGCAAACTAGAATTAAAAAAATAAAATAAAATAAAAAAATTAAATTAACATTATTTGTTTATTGCTACAAGTTTATTATTATGTTTATGTATTTTACTTCTATAGTTCCTGTTCTTCTGTATTTTAATTTCTTTTATCTTGGAGTGTGAATTTTATGTACTGTAAACTTGTATGTAACTGGAGTATTTCTCCTTGGGTCTCCACTGACAACGGGCTTCTGGCCCAGCTGGACTAACCCAGTTAACAAATGTCAATAACAATATACATAAAAAATAATTAATTTATATAATCTTGCTATGAAATGTAAAAGCAGAATGGTCTGTCTGCATATTCAAACCACACACGTAGGGCCATGACTCTAACCATTCAGCTACATGGATATGTTGACTACTGTTATACATTTCTATATAGCTCTCAGCAATGTTTAAGCACTGCTGAACACCATGCTGTGCCACGCAAATATGCTCAGCTTGGCTTAAACTTGGCCTTTGATATGAAAATTGAAAGTATCCGTTTTCTATTTTTAGATGTCTGGCATGTGTCCATTGCTAAACACTGTGCTGCACCAACACACAAAAAAGCAAATAAAATATTTATAAAATGTTTAACTTGTTTCAGTGCCATCTTGCACTTTGACAGTGCAACAGGTGTATTACCCATCCCTGGACACTGTAACACACCCCCTACACTGATTCAGCAACCGTGTTACATGACTCTTCTTTAGTAGAGCGCCTTCATTAATATGCTGGCTGCGCTGCTGAGGGGGACCTGCAGACATGGCCATGGTACCCTCCATGTAAGACTTACACTATTCCTACACGGAGTTTATTAAATCCCCACCCTTCTATGAACAGAACCATACATGTTGCTGTACATTATAGACACAGTAAGGTATGTGTGAGGACCATGATACTCCTTGCTAAATTGTACATCACTAGGAAAATACATACATCTCCCCTGTTCTTTATTTCAGCTGTTAGCCTGCCCATCCTAGTCCCTCAAAATTTGAGGATGATGTTGTTCTACTAGTGATTTTAATATTTCTTGAGAAAATAGATCTTCATAGCATTTTCACAAAGTATACAATATTAACCAAAAAACTGCTAAGGCATATAAAATGATTTAGCAAGACATACTGCTCCAGTGGTTAAATAGCTGATGTTAACAAAATATTATGTATTATATATACGATAGTAGGAATTCGACAAATAACTAAGTTATTCGCAACTAGGCTAAAGTATACATTAATACAAAAAGTGCAATATGCTTCTATAAATAAATGCTATGGGTATATTAAAGAAAGATAACATATTGTGATATATGTGTCCTCTCTATGGGTTTGAGCACACAGTACATCAAGATGTAGACATGGTGGCCTGGTTATTTACAATCTGAACTACAAGCCAGCACATGCTATTATTTAAAAAATAGATACTGCTCTACAAACCCTGTTATTAGAAAATGATGTTATCAGAACATTACAGATTACTGCCATAGTCATATAAATTTGAAGACTATCACAGTGAGTTGTTACCATGTACAACATATACATTAATATAAAGTATTGCAATAGGGTTATTCCAACAAATGCTATATGTGAAGTTAACAAGTATGTTTTCCCTGTCTGGAGTGGAATCCACAGTCACCAAACTTAAGACACTCTGACCAGTTGCATTACAGGGTGAGTTAACATTTGGCAAGGGTTTCATTTTAGAAAACAGGTTCTGCATGTGTTTATTAGAACTCCTGCAGAAAACAGATGACTATAGAACATGTAAACAATTTTGGATCTTATATTGTAAAGGCATAACAGCTATCAACACATAACTAAAATATATGTATAAGCAGTTAGATAGGCATTACTTTTTAAATTAAATAAATGTGTCTGTGTAATTTTTTAGGAGGAATGGTATAATGAAGTTATGTATAAATTTTTACTCCAATTTATAATGATACAATAGGTGATACTGTGGGACTATAATGAAAAACTGCAAATTGTGCAGTCATCCATGGGGTAGGTGCTATAGGTGTCTGTGATGCAGAAGGACAGTGGCTTTATGAAATTGCATAATTATAGGTTAAAAAACAGATGTACATCTACAAAATACATACTTTGGATATTACGCACAATATTAAATAAATTACCAACATGGGAACTGATCCATAGTTAAGAGGATAGTATTTAATAAGGCCACTTAATTATCCCTACAAGCTAATTGTCACGGCAGCTAATACATCATTCTAAAAACATATATCTGATATATATGAGACAGAGAAATATCTGAAAATATTTTTTAATGTTCAGGTATGCATAGAATATTGACACTTACTGTAGGGATCTATGGGTTTTCTACACACCTCAGAAACCCTCCTTTGAAGCTCCTCTATATTCCTCTGATGCAGGTCATCATAGCAGTGATGAACCTGCACTCCAGTGAGGTAGATTCCCATCCTCTGTCAATGCCCCCTCACGATCTGGTTTCACGTGTCAAACATGGTGAAATGCGTGGGTCTGGCTGTCCTCTGTTCCAGTCCTCCATATACAGAAAACATCTGGGTCATCTCCTTGTCAGTCCAGCTGGGTGCATGGATGTGCCTCAGCTTTCTTGAAGTAGCCATCATGATCCTCAAGTTAAAGAAGTTTGGAAAAAACAAAAACAGATAAATGCTCACTGATGGACCACTCAGTTCACAGATAGCAAAGGTCTGATCAGTAAATGTATTAAAATCAATATTTGAAAGTGGTGCTGATGTCATGTTATCAGATCAGCAGAATATAATGGGCATGTGCCACACATGGCACCATTTATCGATGCCTATTGGGTATTTACATGGTACACCTAGGTGTTTCAGCACATAAAGACAATTTATGAGGATGTGCATGAATGGGATTCCAAACACTTGAAGTTTAATGGACTTCATTAATTATGTATAGTGCAAATACTCCTTAAAGGTGGGTGCACACAAGGTGCACTTTCATACTGTGATTCAGAGTGAGAGGTACATTGGCAATTGGCAGCATTTCTTTTTTGATGACTAGTAAATCTCTTAAAGTTTGTCATTTCATAAGCTACATGTTTCAATTAATGTTATCTTCAACAGAGGTTGTTATAAGTTACTGGAGTGATGTCTTGAATTTTATGCATACAGGTGTTGGTCTTCTAAATAGTTTATTTCAGTTCCAAATGCAGGTATATAAACAGACTTCCATTGCAAATGTTAACAGTATATGAAGGCTGATTTACAGATCATCCACAATTCTTACTGGTAATTTCTTGTACTCTGTTGTGCAGCTATGGAAAGCTACAGATTCTGACACCGTATTTAGTATGCAATGTTGATATTATGGATATCTCTTAACTTACATCTCCTAACAAAACTGTTAAAAACATGATGTTGCTGTTATGGATATGTCTTCAATGATTGTTCTTAGCAAAGCTATTATCAGTACTAACTCCATATACTAAGGAACCGTACTGTCTGTGGCCTGGGTATCAATCAAGAGGTTGTTTACTCACGCATTCTGTAAGTTCTTCAAATTATTTGTTGTAGGATTTGAACATGACATGCAGAGATGCCTGGCATAATGTTCTTGTCTTTGGACCTGCATGCAGTATGTATGTGGTGTAAGTGTTTCTAATCCTGTTTAGAGTCTGTAACATTGTTGCAAGTTGTGTTGATTTTAATAATGTTATATATGAAGGCATTGTTGTTACTTGTAAAATGTCACATTAGTATTTATCACACACAATGTTTTTTAGGCAGTTTCATTGCATTGGAATACATACTGTTTATTTTGACATATGCTGTTCACAGAATTAAATGCCTAAATGGGCTCAAACATGAATATTATCATGTGCGCATCACTATGTTTCAGATGGTTAACCATCATAGGAGTGACAACTTCTCCCCCCAGGAAAATGACATAATTGATTCTCTCCACCAACATTGCATGACACTCCTAGGCCATTCAGGTGATACCATTTAGAGATATTAAATTTGGACAGACCTCACCAATATGATCAATGCAGATGGAAGCCACAACTGTCCCCATGAAGCTTGTAGATCATGCTGTTTGGACATGATCCTTCATGCAGTCAACAGAGTGATACATTATGAGAGACCAAGGGATGCCATTGGTGGTGGACCACTGGCCCTGATGATGATATCACAATATTTCTGGCCTCACTGCATACAGCAAGAGGGGAGCAATGCACATATGGTGGTGGGATGGATGCTGGAGTTCCAGGAAGAACATGCATGTCTTTATTTCCATTATAGGCTTGTGTATTGAGACAATCACTGTATATGGCTGTAGCATGCATATTCATGTATTGCTGTTTTTGATTTTCAACTGCAGAGTTGAGCCATGTACACACATTCATATAAGGTGAGGATGATGAACAGAAGTCTATTGACATGTATTGATACTACTGAAGTACAGACAGAGCAATCCAAATAACACTTGCAATGCTGTTTGTATTAATATTCACAGGTCCATCTACTTCAGGACTAAACCAGGGATCAGCAGGTGAGTTTCTCTATACTCTTACTGTGACTACTACCTTGCTAGTGCCTCAACCTCATTTCATGGCGTTGCTGTTTACTGTTGCATTACTGTTTCCCTATCATTGTATGCTACTGGTACATCCAGTGGAGGGACAAGACATGCATTTTCAAGTGCAGATAGAAAAGGAATGTTACAGCAAAGCTGCCATAGCTTTCAACAATGTGTAGCACATGTAATACTTGACATTTTTGTCAGTATTGGTTAATACAGGTCCATCTGGTGTATGGTTACAAAGTCCATCATGTGAGTGTTTGCAGCACATAGTACTGTGTTGTATATGTGATGCTGTTAGTATTATTATTATTGTTATTATTATTTTTTGCTAAACACATGACTGTTCTCTTTCTCATTACTTTTTCACTGCAGGATCCAGAGTACAACACACAACCTCTCCACTGCAGGAAACTCAGTGGTCTGCTATTAAGTATGCTTCATTCCTGTCCTTGCTGTTATTCTTGTAGTTGACCTCCATTAATAATGTGTCCTTCTTACCATTCCTTGGCCAATCTGCACCAATGTCCTCAAGTGCACATAAGAGTGGTATGTGTATGTTACACATTCTGTCTATTTTAACTGTGTTCACCTGGTTAATTCTGAAAATGATGTGATCATTGATTTTGTTTTTTTTTTTTTATTTTTATTTTCCCTACACTAGTTGAAGTTCATCCCTCTTCAACACCACCATCTTCCCATGAGATTTTGCCAGGTGTGTGCTTTTATGCATCATATATGTCATGTATGTTAGCCATGTACACCGATTATATACTTATTTTATGTAGATTCCAGAAACATACATACAGTAGACTGCAAGTGAAGCCATTATTATTTGTAACGCTGCAGTGAAATATCTACACCATGTCTTTGATGATATCCAACATCTGATGAAAGCACACTGCCCAGATCTGTGTCTTTGTATCTTGGAGCATGTCAACTATCTGTATCATCTGGCAGCCCATTCAGCAATCATGATGGTGTTCATGATGTGTCTCAGCATGGTAGTATGGCCCCTGGCACAGAGGAAATTGAGTTGTTTGGAGAGTCCATCCAAGAGTTTAACATGGATGTTGCAGCAGATGTAGCCTCAGATGTGGTGGTCAACCTGTATAGCCATTCAGAGTATGCTGCCACAGTAGATGTTGAACAGGGTGAGGCTGTTGACCAACACACTACAGTTGAAAGCACTGCTGCTGGTAGTTCTACATAACCAGGAATAGAGTTTCATAGTAGATATAAGTGAGCAGCTGTTGTGCATGGCCAGGTGTGATAGGCTGTCCACCTCCTGCTGCAGGCAAATGAACAGTCAAAGAAATGGCATTGTTTAGATGTCCATGCACTTGCCAGGGACAGAGGCCATGTGGCACACCACTTATGTGTCATGCAAGAGGGACAAAAGTGCAGACATGGTAAAATTAGGGCTGCATTGACTGCTCAGAATGAGAGTTTGCTAGCTGTGGCACAGTCAGTGGAAACCCCGGCCTCTATGGTACTGCAACAGTGTCACACTACTAGCAGGATTCTGTATTCCCTGACTATGCTTAGCAGATAGCAACCTAGGAGAGGCAGGCCACCTGTCTACAGAACTACCATTCCTCATTGAGAATCACTGCCTGTGGTCCAACCTGCACAGAGTTCAATGCTGGCCCATCTGCTGTGGTCCAGCCAGCCAAGATGCCTTCAACTCGCAATCATGCTCCCTCATCTCAACATGGGGTTGTAGCCCCATCATCTCCTTCGTGGCACAATCAGGGTAATATGTGTCTGTACATGGTCAGGGCAGAGAGGACTGTGGTGTGACATATGAGCAATTTCACCTTAGATTGCATTAGATTGTGTCCAACAGTGTATTACACATAGCTGTCTCATATTGTTTCAGTACTACTTATTGTGATATGTGTTTTCTGAAATTAAAATTTCTGCATTATGTCCTGAGTGATTTCTCTTTTTTCAAGTTATTATGCTATAGAGATATGTATGTTCATCACTGATGTGTGTCCCTTATTGCTTACTATACAGTGATATAACATTCTGAGTGTGTATGCATACCTACATCAGTTGTGCCCTGAGTTGATGGCCCCTGTTTTGACACATATGTTCATGTTGCAATATGTTATGATTATGTTATGTGTGATGCTCAGTGTGTACATCTAGTGGGTACTTGCCATAAGGTGCAATTTGTGTTGTTGTGGTGGGACAACACCTGAACATCAATGTTCAATCTTTGTACTCATGTATATGTGGCTTGTCATGACTCAAATACTTGGGTTAGATGCTGCTGTGTTGCCTGGACCTGCACTTGCAGTCACATTCTATATTGCCTATACTTGAGACTTCTGTCCCTTATGTCCTCTTGTCCCCTTCAATACCTGTGAGATGTCCTCTTCATACATTTGGAGTTCTTAGGGTAGTTCATCACACTTGTAACTTGAAGACCAACATGCGCTCTGGTTAGCATGTTGTGCAGTATGGTGCACACTGTTATTTTCTTTCCTGCATTTTTAGGTGTGTATTGCAGTGCACTCCTGGATGTGTCAAGACATCAAGCTTTCAAAATGCCAAACACATGTGCTATAGTGTTTCTGGTTGTTGCATGTGCTCTATTCTAGGCCTTTTGTGCAAGGTTTGATGGTTCATGGTTTGTAGTCACTAGCCACGGCTCAAATGGATAACCACAGTCACCTGTTGCATGGAATAAAAACACTTTTGTTCATAATGGATGTTCATAATGGATATTTTTGTGAGGAGTATCCTTAACTTGCATGCTAGCTGTGCTTCTGTACTTACCCAGTAGCAGTCCCTCAGGTATTTAACCTTCCTGGAATGCAACCCTCAGTCCACTTTCTCTTCAAAATGGCAGCATCATAGACACTTCCAAGGTGTGTGACCATGATGTTTGTTATACTGCCATCAGCTGCAAACACAACTTGGCAGCTGATGGATGGCCATCCCTTTCTGCTTACATATTGGTCTGTGTCTAGATGTACTGGTGTTTTGATAAGTATGTGCACAGAGTAAATGTGGGAAGTCTGCTATGTTATAGAACTGGTGCATTACAGTTGTCCACTCCTAGCTGTGCTTCTGTACTTACCCAGTAGCAGTCCCTCAGGTATTTAACCTTCCTGGAATGCTACCCTCATTCCATTTTCTCCCCAAAAATGGCAGCATCATAGACACTTCCAAGGGGTGCGGCCATGATGTTT
Source organism: Protopterus annectens (assembly GCF_019279795.1). Classification (NCBI taxonomy): domain Eukaryota; kingdom Metazoa; phylum Chordata; order Ceratodontiformes; family Protopteridae; genus Protopterus; species Protopterus annectens. The sequence goes on along the minus strand of NC_056725.1, from coordinate 252,089,922 downwards.
GTTATGCTTCCATCAGCTGCACACACAACTTGGCAGCTGATGGATGGCCATCCCTTTCTGTTTACATATTGGTCTGTGTCTAGATGTACTGATGTTTTGATAGGTATGTGCATTGAGTAAATGTGGGAAGTTTGCTATGTTGTAGAACTGGTGCATTACTGTTGTCCACTCCATGGGGGATGGAAAGTACATGTAGTCATCTACCTTGCTGCACATTCCTTCCAGGAATTTTGCCAGGATATGATTGGCAGCTGTCTGTGGTGCTGTCACAACATCCTCCATGTGTCTCTAGAATGTCCCAGATGCAAGGGCACCCAGGCTGAGACACACTTTGGTTTCAAGAGGGTTGAAGTTTTCTAGCAGGATCTGCACAGACATGTATGGGGCACACATGTTGCAGACAGCCTGTGCCAGTTGTCTGTCTAGACGGTATCTGTCTAGTATTTGCTGGTCTGGCAATTGGTTTAGTTTCAGCCTTGCTCTGACTCTAGCTGGCTGCTTTGTAGGATGCAGAGCCACAGCCTCATTTATGACTTGCATCATTGCAGCCTGTTGCAGTATATTAAGAGCAGGTTGCATTTTTATATATTTTTGTAACGTTTTCCTACAGATTTCACTGTACCGCATAGTATTCTCTTGAATTACTTGATGTCCAGAAAGTATACCCCAAGGATTTTAGAAGTGGAGTCAACGTGGCTGTTTGTTGCATTTGAGTTGCATTGTGTTTGCACCATGTGTTCTTTATTCAGACTTACATGTGTGGAATCCCTAAGTATCCTACACTAAATACATAAGTACTTAGTCTACATTCAGTGTGAATTCTGGAATCATCTCTGCACCAGCTGGGCTGAAGTCTTCCTTCAGCGTGCTGCTCTATCCACAAATAGCTTCTGCGAGCTTTATGGAATCTGTCCCCCAGTCTGTAACTGTGAATGGGCCATAACTTTAATTTGGCTATCATCGTTCTCATTTATGTCTGCTTAGTCTGCTGCATTCAGTATTTGCAAATATTTATAAATGCTTTGCATAATGCACTACTGATATTTTCACAGAGATTTTTCCATTGCAGGTTAAAGTTTGATAAAGATTTTAGTAATGCCCATTATAATTTGATGTTCATTTTGCTGATATAATCTAAATGATGGTCAATTGTTATGTACTGCTCTTTAGTGGATTAATATGGCTGCATTGTATTTATCTGACCATCATTGTCTCTGGCATGCAATGGTCCCCTGGACCAGCACTTCACAGGTCTTCTGACCATTTGCTATGTTTATTTGTCCATTAGGCGACCCCTAACTGTGAAAAGCCGAAAGACCATTTTTATTTGTCCATTAGACAGCTGCTTGCTGCACACTGCAGATCTACTCTTTGGATTTGTGGGTAGATACTTGCATCTTAAATGCAACATTCAGGGTTCTAATCTGACCTCTGCTTGTGTGATCTTAGATGTGCATTTATAGATATAAATTGTCTTGCTGTTGAGTGGAATATACTTGCATTGCTAATCGTTGAATATTGGGCCACACATGTAGATTACATTGTCTTGTACTGGCCATTGTTTCACAGTTAGTGCTCCCTGTCATTTGCCTAACAGCTGTCTTAATCCTAAAAAATACAATAATATGTAGGCAGCATAACCCCAAACAAATCTTTATAAATCTCTGGCATAAAGTTAAATCAGAGACTTACAATTACATGCCATATTCATTCCCTTAGAAATAATGTGTTATATCTTAAAATGTAAACAGATCCCTTCTATTAAAGTTGAGTGAGTTCTATAGTAGTAGTGTAGATATTTTAAAATGACTGTTCTTAAACATGTTAATTTGACGTTTGGTGAGAATTTATTTTTAAAGACAAGCTTTTATATAAGGAATCTGTTTACATTTTAAAATTTCTAGGAAAATTAGTGCAGAATGTAATTTGAAGTATCTAATTTAATTTTATTAGTTAATTTATTGGACAGTTATATGCTTATTCTTATTGGAGAATGAGCTTTCTTCAGCAAAGTGTTTTGTGCCTGAATTTTTTGAGAACTCCTCTGAAAGCAGTGTGAAGGTGTCAGAAGATTTAATAAAAGTTTGTTTGAGGTTCTGCTGCCTGCTTATTGTTGTATTTTACAAATATTCATGTTTTTTCATCTATCCTATTCCTCTATGAATGACTGTCACAAAGTTGGCAGCATCCTAGCAGTGCCTTATGCATTGGTGCATTATGTATTAGTTTGGTGAACCATGGTCAGCACTGCCTCGTGTACTGGTGCATTGCATTATGTATTAGTTTGGTGAACCATGGTCAGCACTGCCTTGTGTACTGGTGCATTATGTATTAATGTGGTGAACGATGGTCAGCACTGCCTTGCACACTGGTGCATTATGTATTAGTGTCCAGAACCATGGTCAGCAATGCCTTGTGCACTGGTGTATTATGTATTAGTGTGGTGAACCATGGTCAGCAATGCCTTGTGCACTGGTGCATTATGCATTAGTGTGGTGAACCATGGTCAGCACTGCCTTGTGCGCTGGTGCATTATGTATTAGTGTGGCGAACCATGGTCAACACTGCCTTGTGCATTGGTGCATTATGTATTAGTGTGGCGAACCATGGTCAGTACTGCCTTGTGCATTGGTGCATTATGTATTAGTGTGGCGAACCATGGTCAACACTGCCTTGTGCATTGGTGCATTATGTATTAGTGTGGTGAACCATGGTCAGTACTGCCTTGTGCATTGGTGCTTTATATATTAATGTGGTGAACCATGGTCAACACTGCTTTGTGCACTGGTGCATTATGTATTAGTGTGCTGTACCATGGCTTGTTTACATCTCTACCCTGTTCTCCAATTCCCTTGACCCATGGTGTGTAGTCCATATGTGTGTTGCCTGTGTATGATAACCTATCTTTTTTGCATGTTACCTATCATTGTGTGTCCAGTGGTGTGTTATTTGTTCTATGTTTCTTACCAAACCTTTTCTCCTCTTCCATTTGCCAATTCTTTTCTAATCCTTCTCCTAAAATGAAAAAAGGGAACTATTCTTGCCCAAACAAAATTATCCATACTCCCCCAGTCTACTTCTGATCACTTTTCCCTAGTGTGTGCCTCCTTCTGTACCCTCATCCTCCATCGGCTTTTGTATCACCTCATTTCCCTGACTGTGTGCATTGTGTGTGCTCCCCACAAATGTCTTGCATCTTTGTTTTGCTAGCTACACTTAGTGATAGTGATGTAGCAGTGTATACCAAACTAAATTTTTTAAAAGATATTTTTGCAGATTCTGACAGATTCTGCAAGTATACATAAAAAATCTGGAATATACTTAGGACGTCCATAGTATACTGGGGATATTACTTGTGTTTGTCTATGGTCTATATGGCCAGGCAACTATGGACATTTTTCTTTATGTCTTGTACACTTCCCTGCAAGTGTAGCCATATTTATTTAAGGGCATTGCTTGTTAGGCATGCAGTTTCAGGTCAAGCATACCACTGAAACTATGACTGTAATTGTTGAATTACACTGAACTAGTATTTCCATACTCTGTGTTTTAGCATATTACTTGGTTTCCCACAATATTTTTACTGAACTCAGTGCACTCTCCCGACATCTACAAATCTTTTGGAATCTGGACTTTTATTAATTTTTCTTTTTAATTTTGTACATATTGAGCTAGGATTTTGCTTATATTGCTCATGTTCTTATAAGTAATAAAACTTTGAGCTTGATTTAACTTCCTTACTATGTACAATATGAAGTCATACAGTTTTGATGCCAAACGTGGGTTGTTTTTGCATTTTATTTTATTGATAAGGATGTCCCCCTGAATTTCTTTTCTCAGAGCTGAGAATTCCTGCCATGGTATTATGAAAGTCTTAACTCAAAAGGATGGCTTACCTATAAGCTTGCTTATCTGCGAGCTGACTTGGGGTGGAATAGAAAGCTGATCTATTTGTGTGAACAATTCTCACACTGAGCACATTTTGTCGGTGGCTCACAGGATTAGGATCATAGGACACTATACTTTGAATCAATGGAGCCTTCTGTTAATGGCCATTCAGGTAGCCACTGGTGCTTGTCGGTTTCTGTTATCAACTTCATTAAAAAAAAAAAGACAAATTCCTTTCTCTGTTTTACTTTTTTTTTTTTTTTTTTTGGCTTTTCGTTTTAGTTTAGAATGTCATGTATGCTATATATCCTGGGTTTAAGTTTTTTGTGGGGTTGGATGCCTACAAGGAGAACTTGTGTTGCTGTGGTGATTCTTCTGTTTGTCTCTCAATTTTTTTTGTCTTTATCCATACTCCTTGTGGTGTCAGGGTGAGAGGTATGCTGTGACCTATGCTGGGAAACAATCATTACCTCTGTCAACTGTTTTTGCTATATTGGTAGGGTGGTGCAGCTGTTTGGAGCTGTCAGCATTCCCATCAGCTGTCCATTGTTTCAATTTTTGCCTTTCAACTTGAGATATTGCAAAATAGGTCACCTTAAGTCAGGATTCCTTTGACTTACAAGGGGTTGTACTTTACGTTTGTTTGCATTTTAGTATAGTCATCTCCTTGTGGCCTAAATCTCTCTATTTGGGAAGCTTTGGGGGACAGTTTTAGTGTGGTCCAGTGCAGGAATGTCTCTGAAATCATGAGTCTGATTATTGTCACATTCTGGAATGCTGCAGCACCAGTGCAGCCAGAACTTGTATGGAGCTTTGATACCTTTTGCTGTCCTGGTTACAAAATTAGTCTTGTATTATTAGGTAAAGTTAATAAACTGAATGAATTTCATGGAAATACATTGACATCTTGCTTACTAACAATTAGGAATTTTTGCCTTATGCAATCTAGAAAGACTTGCAATATTATAATAATAATTTCAATAAATACATAATAATCAATCAATTAATTAATTGATTAATTGATTAATTAATTAATTAATATATGACAGTTACTGCCTGATCATTTTACAGGCATGTTTGTTAACTGATTAATAGCAAATGTGAAGCTTTGTTTGTGCAGAATTATAGTCACTGTCAGTTTATGAATGCAAAGCTTGTTGGAATATGGTTTTAATGATTCATGCTTTAAATTTTCAATTTTACTTGCATGACTTTGGCACTGCAGGTACTCAAAGACAGCTGGCACCAATTATCACAAGAAACCCAAGGTCTATTTGTTGATTCAGAGGTGGTCCAGTTATAAGATCAGGTTTTGATTAACAGGAGAAGCACCTTTAAATTTTCTGAGGAAGAGACAATGCCCGGGTCCAACCCTGTTAAAAAGTACAGAAGAAGGGCTAAAACAAATACCCCAGCTCCAGTAGAGAATCCATCTCTACTGGTGGATGGCATGGCTGAGTCAGAAGGTAATGATATAAGGGAGGTTTCAGAGCTGTGTAGCTTGGATAGCAGGCAGACAGCAGATGAATATATTGAAAAATGTATCAGTTCCCTTCCTGATGAGGATAGGGCTAGAATTTTTTATATCACTTTAGAGAGGAATTTTGGAGAATGCCTGCATTGCCTACTAGTCACAACTAAGGGTTTCCCCAGCATGAGCCTCAATATTCCCCTTACTAATGCTGTAGATTGGGGCTGACCCACTTATTCCCTTAAAGGAGAACAGATATTAGCATCGATTAGTTTTGCCCCCATGGCCATTATAAATTATTCAAGTACCACATCCCTGGATTCACACATTACCACTCATAAACCAATGAACTGGAGAAAATCAGTAGAGGGGGCTTCATGGGCATATTTGATTTAGTTGATACTAACAATATTCGTTATATAATCGATGTCAATAATCCAGGAGCAAAGACCTATTGGCAGCTCTAGCAGCCAATGGGGAAAAAAGCCTCAGCCAAGGCAATGACAAGGAACTGGGACATGTGGTTACTAAGTTTCTTGGTATTTATGGACATTATTATAGAAAAGGACCCTGTCAGGCAATACCCCTGCTTGCCTACCTTTTGGCCAATGGGAAATCTCACCACATGAAAGGGGGTACAGCCTGGTCATCATATGGTCACAGATTTAGGAAGTTAAAGGTGAGAGAAATCTATTGAGTGGGAATAAAGTCATCTGGATAGCTGGTTGAGTGTAATGTTGTATAAGCCTAATACCCTGATGAATGAATGCTCTGTTAGAAGTCATTATGAGGAAAAATGTTGTACCTTCAACAATGATAAGTGTTTTTGGCCTACAGTAAGTTCACCCATTTATGCTTATGGGCTAAGCCAGGCCACTGCACCTATAGCAACTTGACTCTGTATCATTAGAATTAGCACGGTCTTGTCCCCACATATCCCATTCAGGAGCAAACAGCCTTTTCTTGGCCAAAGAACCAATGCTTCAAGGGGTCAGGCTCAATGGCAGGCATTCTCACTCAGCAATCAAACTAGATACTTTGGTTTGGTTGCTGTCCTATTACCTGGACTTAAAGCTGCAGATTTTCATACTGAAGGATTTGAAAATGGGTTCAAGACTGTTTCATCAGTTCCATTAGAGTCTAGACAAGTTAGGAATCTATCATCTATCAGGAGTCATGAAAATATTGCATCCAGCCTAGTTGAAAAGGATCTATTAGCTGGTAGAGTAATTGGCCCTTTTTGTATACCCCCTACCAACTTTTAAAATTTCCCTGATAGGCTTAGCCCCCCCCCCAAAAAAATGGGGAGTTTAGATCACCATCTTTCTCACCCTGAAGGCTCATCTGTCAATGATTTCATTCACAAGGAACAATCTAATAGTGCACTATTCTTTGCTGGAGCAAGCAGTAGTGGCAGTTATGAGCTACTCAAATCCCTAGCTATGGAAAGTATTTTTCCATTCAGCTTTTCCCTTGCTTCCCATCAGGCAAGAAGAGTGGTCCCTCTTAGGTTTCCAGCTTAATAGCAAGCTCTTTTTTGACACAGCAATGCCCACAATGTGCTTAGTAGCTTGTGCTACATTTGAGATATTCAGTACTGCCATACATTGGTGGTGGCAGCAGAGAGCACCCCACCAATCAGTAGTGCATTATTTAGACAATTTCCTGATAGAGCAGGAATGCAAAGAGGGGGCTGCTGAGGGGATGTCAATAACTTGAGGGTGCCTTTGGTTTGAGATAAGTTGGAAGGGCAGAGTCAGGAACTGACATTTCTAGGTCTAGCAGTAGACATTACTTCATAGTCCTTCAAGCTTCGGACAGACAAGTTAGATCAACTTAGATTCACAATTCTGAAATTTCTGTGGGCTCATAAGACTAGTGTAGGAGACATCATACAGCTCCATGGGTTACTGAACTTTGCTTGCAGGATCTTTGCTCCAGTCTGGCCCTTTCTTTAGTCTATCTCTAACTTACTAAAAGGTAATAAACTCAAACATTTTAAAGTACAAATAACATACAGACTCAAGGAGGACCTATGCCTGTGGTATACCTTTTAGAACTACTTTAATGGAGTGTCTATTTGGCAGTCATCTTGGGTTTCATTCAGTGATCTTCATTTCTTCACAGATGCAGTGGCAGGAATTGGTATGGGTGGGTATTTTTGAGGTAGTTGGTTTGCTGTCAAATGGCCTAAGTCCTGGTCTGTTGAAAGGAGGAAGGACATAACGTCCCTTGATATTTTTTCAGTATGGGTTGCTGCCCTGGAATGGAAGCACTGGTTACAAAATTCCAGGATCTCCTTTTATTTCAGATAGCCCCGCAGTAGTCCATTCTCTGAATAAATGCTTATCTAAGTCAAAATGGGTATACTCTGCCATTAGACTGTAAGTTTAGGTTTGCTGTGTTTACAGATCAATTTTTAACTTTCTCAGTCATTCATTTACCTGGTTGTGCTAAGGGAAAAGCTGGCAGCCTGCCCCATTTTCAGTTTGCCAGGTTTCAACAATTGGCCCAGGATGTGGAGCCACTTGAAATCTTTATTCCCCCAGAAGTGTGGTTAATTAGAGAAGAGTAGCCAGATCGCTAGTTGCAGATTCCTGGGCTCAGATTACAAAAAGGGCTTGTTCATCATCGATACAAACCTTTACGATTTTTTTGTACGTCATTACCCCGGGGTTATCAAATCTGGAGACTGCCTTTGGTTATACAGTTTTTGGTGCACTGATGTTGCAAATACGATTTTCCTAGCATACTCAGTTTACAGTTGGCAGCCTTAGGTTGGTTAGCATGACTATTTGGTCTTAAGGATTACTCAGGTCACTGGGTTATGAATAGTATGGCAATCTTAGACCCTGCTCTACTAGAGATGCTCTATATCCGTAAGTCTAACTCCTCGCACGTTACCTGATCGAAAGGTTTAAATCTAATATGTGACATTCAGAAAATAAAAAAATAAAAAATGAGCCTCCAAAAGTGATAAAATGTCACCCAACTACTAATAAAAAAACCTTCAGCTAAGTGCTTTTGTCATTACATTCACATGACTTCATCAGAGTTATTACAATAATGAAAAAAACACATTTATATAGTCTTGCTGATGGACCAATAAATAAATTAGCCAATCAGTTCCACCTAACCCTGATGTGAAAAACACTTCCTATTTAATTCAAACACAGGCAAAAACAAATTTAATATGTATATTTCTTAAAAAATAAAGTCATATTTGTTGCTACTAATTTTAAAACCAAGCATTTTAAATATTGCACTCTTAAAAACAAATAAATCTTTGTCATAATAAAACATGTTAAAAACAAATAAATAAGTAATAAATTAATACATATAAATATAAATCTATACAATTACAGAGGGAACTTATCCCACAGTGGCTCTTTGTTTTAAAATAGTGGCCATAGATATATAATCATTTAGCCCAGGTTTGCAACCAGCGCTCAGTCTCAGCTGCCATTTGGCTTCTCTTACTTCCAGTTCCAACTTCTCAGCCTCACCTCTTACACTAGTGTGAATTTTATCAATGATAAAAAACACAAATCTTTTATAGTTGGGGCACTCTAAGGTATGCATAAGCAAGGCTTTATGCATATTTTTGTTTTTAATGTCCCTCAAATGCTCCGTAATGCAGTCTCATAATCTCCAGATGGTTTTGCTCACAAAAAATCCTGGAAATGATAAACAAGTGGCCAAATAAACTACCATACTTGTGCTGCAGTTACATCTACTGGACATCCAATGGTGCATTCATACCCACCAACTGCCACACTGGTACCATCGTTAATATTCTTACAGACCTTACAAGCCCCGCATTTATATATTACTGATCTATGGACATCCTGTATCCTAACTCCTCTCTCCAAAATGTTTTTAATATTATTAATATATACCACTCTGGGCTTGGACCCTAACTTCTCCTTCATTTCATTGTCAAGTGTAACTCCCATAGTTTGTTAATATTAGCTACCAATCTTGATGTTTCTTGGTTATATTGTAATACCAATGCATGTGGGTTAAAATTTACTACAATCCCCATATTATCCATACCTGCAGCTTTTAAGATGGGGTTAAATGTTGTATTTCTTTTTGTCATAATCTCTTTCTTAACTTTAAGGAGTAACCCCATGGGGTAGCCTATGTTCTTAAAGATGCCAATTAAGGCAAATATCGTTTTACTGAATAGCTCATTATCACTAATAAGGTGAGATAGTCTAACCATCTGCCCTTTTATGATGCCCCTCCTTTGATGCACAGGGTGACAACTGTTATAATGAAGCAACATATTGGAATATGTTTTCTTTCCATGGATGGTGCTAATCAAAGTTCCATTGATTTCATCCATAATCAAATGTATATCAAGAAAATCTATTTCCTCTGGATGCCATTTATATGTAAATTTAAAGAAGGTGGTGGTGCCATTCAGGTAATCAATAAAGCTCGTCACCAAGTTTTCCTCCCCTCGCCATAAAATCAGAATGTCATCCAAAAATCTGACATATAACACAATATTGGTCATAAAGGCAGAAGGAAACGTGGCTTTTCTCCCACTTGAGGATTACCAAATTCACAAAGGTTGGGGCACATTTGGGCCCCATTGCCACTCCAGCTTCCTGATGAAAAAAATTTGCCTTCAGACATCCTATAGTTGTTGGACAGAATCACCTCCATAAATTTAACTAGGAAATTTATCTTAGTTTTATCCATGGCTTTGCTACCTAATAATCTCTCATGGAAAAACTCCAATCCCTCCTTATGAGGTATTATTGAGAACAGATTGACCACATCCACAGTCAGGAAGGAATAGTCCATGTTGTCAGTACATACTTCCAATAATAGTTCAAGGCAATTCCATGAGTCTTTCAGAATATGTGGGACCTCCCTAGCTACTTTACTAGCCCATCTATCACTATATCCTGCTATGGGTTCTGTCTTTGACCCTCTGGCTACAACTACAAGTCTAAAAGGGAGGTTATGTACATTTTTGTGGGTCTTGGGTATCCCAAATAATACTCAGGTAATAGCTGCCTCTACAGTTAGAAATTTTAAATCACTTGAATCAATACAGTTCTGAAGTAAAGCGTCAAATAAAATGCTATCTGTTTTTGAATACACTCTGTTGACCTCATTTTTCAAGACCCTGCTTTAAGCCGTGGAATCATTAAGAATTTCATACATTTTTAAAATATAGTCCATTTGCGACATAATGACAACTCACCCTCCTTTCTCCAGCTTCATAACCTGATCATTTTTATTACCAGCCAATTCCTTCAAAATGCTAACCTCTTGGTTGGGAGGGTGACCTAATGGTTAAGGTGCTTGCCTTGTAAATGCAAGGTGCAGGGTTTGAGTCTCACAAGGGATAATTGGCTAGGCTAAAATGGCTCGCAAGGGCAGTTAGCTTAGTACTAATCTATGAACCTAATCTTCATGTGTTAAATTACTATGTTTGCTTCTTGTCTCTTTCTCTCACTATTTTTCTAAATTCATGTTCACATATTTTCTCAAAAGAGGTTATTGTTAGATGACTTGGGGGGCGGGGTAAAAACACTCTTGCCTTGCAAACCTAGGTTCCTGTCTGTTTCGTTCATATAATTTTTAAAATACAAACTTAAATTCAGTTGTCTTGTGTATAATTTCAAACCAATAAGAACATTTGCAATGTCTGTTTTATAATCAGGTACAAAAGAAATTCCTTTCTTAAATAATTTAAAATGCCATCACATATATTTAAATCACTGAAATTATAAATAAAAAAAACTTCACTTTCTAGTATATTACATGACATTGTGTCCTCTGGAATAAAACTATCACAGTTCTGAAAAATTCCATCATCTGAATGAATCTCCAGAAAATTCATTTCAGTCAGTGATATTTTCTCTTCCGACCCCCCTGTTGCCACCTGTTGAAATGATTGTTGTTCCTGTTCTTGTTGTAATTTAGCCAAGTCCCCTTCCCCTGGTCTCTCATTCTTTCAGATCTCAATTGTTGTCACTCCTGCAAACAATATTCATTACAGTTGACATTTTCATCTCCTCTCTCCTCTTCTGTTGAATAATTGCTATGAACATTTTCGTTGTTAGGGAGATCATTGTTTGTAGCAAAACTCTCCCTTTGTTGAGGCTGTATGCTGAACGAGTAAGTCTTATTATTAAAATAATCCTTCATATCCCTGTCTAGTTTATGTTGTTTCCTTTTCATGTTATCATTTGCAAACCTTTCTATATCATTTAATACTTTGTTATAGTTTCCTTTATACTGTTCAAAAAGTAAAGCAGTGGCAATACTTTGATTTAAAACAGTAATTTCATTTTGTAATAAGAGCAACTTACTTTAGTTGTTTTTCACTATTATGTCCATTAATTCAAAGCCTGTTCTGTCAAACAGCCCCAACAATTCATGATAGGCTGATGAGCCCTCTTCAATCCCTAAGGGTTGCTTCCATACCCTTAGTCCCTTCGGGACTTGTTTTAATGCCAGCGATTTAGTTAGGAACGCATTATCCAACTGTATTGTTCTAGACTTTTTGCAAAGTTTCTCAAAAGAAGTAAGCTGTGTTCTAAGGGACATTGCTTGATTTGGGTTATCATTGCCACTTGAAAAGTTAACTTCAAAGGACCCAAGCCACTCACTGACGTCCATTCCCATTACAGCAACCCGATTGGTCATTTGGTTTGTTTGTCTATCATCAAGGGCCAATGGCGTATGCAATGTGAAAAGTTCCACATGTGTACTAGTCAGGTTATTTGCTGCCGTATCCATCACTCTTCCTTCCATCACCATGGCTGTCAATCTTTTAATGGACTGAGTGAGCTCAGCTAATAGTATTTCCATGATTCACCCAAACCGTGGGTGTCTGTTAAAACTGCCATGATACTGGATAAAAATGTAAAACAATACAAAAAGCAGCCAATAAGGCCAAAAAACTCAGAAAATAAAAAAATAAAAAAACGAGCCACCAAAAGTGATAAAACATCACCCAACTTTTAATAAAAAAAAAACTTCAACTAAGCACTTTCGCCATTACATTCACATGGCTTCATCAGAGTCATTACAATAATGAAAACATTTGTGTTTTTTTTGCATTATTATAATGACTCTGATAAAGCCATGTGAATGTAATGGCGAAAGTGCTTAGTCGAAAGCTTTTTTTTAAAAGTTGGGTGATGTTTTATCACTTTTGGTGGCTCATTTTTTACTTATTTTTTTAATTTTCTGAGTTTATTGGCCTTATTGGCTGCTTTTTGTAATATGTGACATTAACAAAACCTGCTGGAGAGACAGGTTTGTCTCTCAGAGGCTGCCCCATCTCTGGAATAGACTCCCCATACACGTCAAACAAGCTACCTCACTGACCCTCTTTGAGCACAACCTTGATGAGTGGATGGGAAAACGCAAATTTGTCCTGGGATTCCACCTGCATCCCTCATTGACAGGTGCTGATTGAATATTCTTTTTTAGGGATGAACTCTTGGCTAGGCTTATAAGGGCCCTAGGGCCGTTAGCCTAATAATCTCCTATGATCCTATAAAGGCTGAAAGAATATTAGAGGGGATTTTAATGATTCCAGAAAGCTGAGAGACTCCTCTTGGCCATTGTTGTTAAAGGTTTGTTTATTTTGTCAATTTTTATATGTTTACCATTTGGGAAACATTGTTCACATGTATTTATGCTGGAGTTTCCCATGTTAGTGAGTTGATAAGCTCCTTTTGCTAGGCGGATGTAATGATTTATACAGAATTTGTTTTGCTTTGGTTGGGTAGGTCCAAAACTGTTCAATCTAAGCAAGTCCATCAGGACAAATCTAGAGTTCTAGTTGTTTGCCCAGTCCACTGGTTTACCTTGTTGCCCAATATAACCCCTAAAGCAGTTTGAGTAGTTCTTGTATTCACTTCACTGGCTTATAGGCCTTTTAAGTTAGTAGATGCCAATACAACTTTGGATAAGGCTCTTTTATGTCAAGGCATAGACTTACATAGGTACTCGTCTAATACCTTTTAGATAGGGTGTACATCCGATCTAGCAATGGAAGATCATTCCACCAAAGTACTGAAAAGAATGGGAAGGTGGTAGTTTGAGGCCTTTTTATCTTATATCAGGCATTAATGCTGTGATTTTTTTTTTTGTTACTGAAAGAAGTTATTTGGATTTTGAAATACTTCTTCATCAAAAGAGCATTTCTTCAAGCTTCTTCTCATCTGGTTGTGCATAACAGGTCTTTAGTACATAGTCATTAGTTAGTCTGGTGTTCTGTTTTTTCTGGGTTGTCATAGTCCCAATTTTGGGAGGAGTGGCACCATTCTGTCATCTCATATAAGGTTACTCAGGGATATGGGTATTCGTCTTGGAGGGAACAACTTAACTCTGGCCTCTAAACAATTATTTTAGCAAGAATTATGTCTGACCTTCACAGACTTTGTGCATTGTACCCCAGATTTGTATTATTCTGATCCGCAGTTGTACGGAGACTTCAATGACAAGGATCAAGCAGGTCTGAGGCAGCTTGGGTTATGCAACTGGACCTTAAACTTTAGTCAGAGCAGGATTGGTTACAACAATTGAGAAAAGATAAAGTTGCAAACTGTGTTATAATGTGGCTATGTGCTTATTGTGTTTTGTCATCAGTAATGTCTGTTTAATCAATAAGTGGTCGCAATGTCAGACTGTTGTCTTCACTGACTCAGTTTAGAGAATAATGCCTCACTAGCTAAATTAATGTATAGACTACTGTATTTCCATACTAAATGCATCAGTAGTAGTTTCTTACTTCATATAAAGACAGTCATCTAGTTCTTGTAGATGAAACAAACTACACTGAAAACTTAAGATGTGATTATGCAGTGAAACCACAATGTAAATAAGAAACAGGTCCTCTAAAGTGCTAAGTTCTTTTTACTTACCTGTAATACTTTTCAGCTGTATTTATATCATTGCTCTATACCTTCTGTTATATCAGTAAAAGAGTGAAACTAAAAAAAGTCAAACACACTATAGTCTTTATTTTTTGCAAACTAATTTTCAGCTTTGTTGTGAGAAATGTTATAGGAAATGAAATTAATTGTAAGGCAATGATGCTTCCTAACATGACCAATATACTTTAAAATTGCACAATTGTTTACTGAATAGATGGTGCTGTTTTATTTGGTCTCAAGTTATAGTTATATAGCAAAGAACTGGAAGAGTACTATAAGTTCTGACAGTTTTCAATTAACTTTTAATGTAACACATTGTCCATTTGTCTTCTGGATCCAGTAAAGAAAGGTTGCATAACCGCAGAAAAAAAGCAACTATGGTTTAATGACTTTCTCACTTTGTAAAACATTTCTAGAAAGATTGCTTTCAAAGTTGTAGTGACCTGGAAAGACTGTGGTTGTGTAAAGAGACTGGCAGCTTTACTCTTTTCTACTTCAGTAGTTTCTGATACTGCATTGTTGACAGTTGTGAAGTCTGTTGGCATTGTCATCAACTTCTGGTATTGGAATACATAGGATCATAGGATCATAGCATGTTATTAGGCTAATGGCCCTGGGGCACTTACAAGCCTAGCCAAGAGTTTATTCCCCCAAAAGGAAACTAGAGTCAGCACCTGTCACCCCTGTCGATAAGGGACAAATGTGGAACCCCTGGGACAAATTTGTGGTTTCCCATCCACTCATCAAGGTTGTGCTTGAAGAGGGTCAGCGAGGTACTCTGTTTGACATGTATGGGAAGTCTATTCCAGAGATGGGGCAGCCTCTGGGAGATAAACCTGTCTCTCTAACAGGTTTTGTTCATGTTGCATATTAGATTTAGGCCTATTGAGTGGGTAATGTGCGAGGAGTTAGACTTTGGATATGGAGCATTTCTAGTAGAGCAGGGTCTGATACTACCTTGTAGGCGAGACACAGATAACTTCTGAGTAATCTGTATGATACTGAGTAGAGTGATAGTGATTTGAGCCTGTCCACATAGGACAGGTTTTGGAGGCCATCAATTCTCTTTGTGAGGTATTTCTGTGGCCTTTCGAGTTGGTGCAGATGTTTGGGAAGGTACATACCAAACTGGGCATTATACTCCATTATAGGTCTAATGAGGAAGGAGTACAGAGAGGTAATAACCTCCTTTTTTCTGGATGCAATTCCGTTACTTATGAGATGAACCAAATAAAAGTATTTTCTGACCACTGCTGCCACATGATAATCAAATGTGAGGTTGTTGTCAACCTGAGTACCCAGGTCTCTCACCACAGGTTGTGTGTTTAGGGGGTTGCTGTTGATGTGGGCCGTGTTTTTGCCAAATGGTATGATAATACATTTTTTGTGTTTAACTTAAGGCCATGACTTTGGCACCAGTTATTTCTAGCTGTGACACCCTCTTGCAGTATGTTAACATAATTTGATGAGGCAAAGACAGCATCCAACTTACAGACATCCTCAAACTTGGTCAGCCATGGGCCATTTGTCTTTGCCTGGACCTCTGAGAAGTAGATGCCAAAAAGTAGGGGTCCCAGGACAGATCCCTGTTGGAGGTGATGGTGCCTATTTTTGACCTTGTGGGTACTATCTGTGAGCCAGTTGTCCTATCCATCTGATGAGATAGGGATTAATACCAAGATGTGTTAGTTTTTCAATGATGCCTGAGTGAGGGATTGTGTCGAAGGCCTTGACCAGATCTAGGTAAGCTGTATGTACTGACTTTCCCTCATCCAGGGCATTGGTGACAGTCTCAAAGAAGTCAGCTAGGTTCAATAGGCAAGATCTGCCCCATATGAATATGAATTGGGTGGGGTCAAGTGCTTGGAGATTGCCTTTGTCCTTGTTTATGAGATTCATAATGATACACTCCATGGCTTTACAGATCAGACTTGTCAAGCTAATGAGGGCTATAGTTTCATGGGTCAGTAGTGGCATCACCTTTGTGCAAGAGGATGACCATGGCATTTCTCCACTCTGCTGGAATGAAGCCTGTAATTAAGCTGTGGTTGAACAGGGGGCTCAATGACGAAGCTAGTTCTTGCTGGAGATGGTACAGAATGCAGCCTGGGATGCTATCAGATCCTATGGAAGCTGTGTTCTTTGCCTTGGATAGGGCCTTTAACACTTGATCTATGGAGATCTGAGGTGTGGGACAAGTATTGGGGATGGTGACTGGGCTTTTGGGCATGATAAAGGGGTGAAGT
The DNA here is from genome assembly GCF_019279795.1 of Protopterus annectens. Lineage (NCBI taxonomy): Eukaryota > Metazoa > Chordata > Ceratodontiformes > Protopteridae > Protopterus > Protopterus annectens. The sequence continues at coordinate 252,073,399 of NC_056725.1, read as the reverse complement.
TTGCACTGAACCTATCAGCTAGCAGTTTGACTAAGTCATTAATGCCTGGGGGTTTGTCTAGCTAAACATGTAGAATCTGAAGGGATGCACCATGTTTTTAAATTTTTAGTTTTAGAAGTTCTGAAAGAAAATATCAGAGGGAGTGACATTAGAAACAGAACAGAAGAGGCTGAGCAAAAATAGACTCTGCAACTAAATGCAGACAAACCCCCAGGCATTAATGAAACTGTTTCTTTGAAACCATTTTTTAAAGGCAAGAGCCTTAAAGCACTAATTCCCTTCTACATGGTTCTGTAGGCATTCACATTTGAACTTGAATACTGTTTTTAACAGTTTTATGTCTATTTATGTTTTTTTTTCTACTATTTTTAAATTAATTGAATCTGATATATTTAATTGTTTGTCTTAACTGATTGGTCACTTTGAAAGTATATATATATATATATATATATATATATATCAAGGAAGGCATGGGATGTTTTATCAAGTCTGAAGAAGCGACCTGGAAGGTGGTGAAAGCGCTCACTTTGTCCTTGCAATAAAGAATTTTCCTTCTACTGTGGCAGTTCGACTTTTTATACATACTATTGAAGTCAAGGAATCGTTGGGTGAGTGCATTAGTGCAGGAATAATTCACCCAGTCTATGGTGGGGTAGTTGAAGTCACCAAGGATCAGGGTGTTAGGGGGTACTTTGATGGAGTCAAGTAGGTCCAAGTAGGAGGAGTGTGTGTCCTGAGTCATGGAGGAGGGTCTATAGCTGGCTATAACTTGGAGGAGTGTCTTACCAACTGTCAGTTGCACCTGGAGTAATTCCAGTGTGACATGCTGGTAAACCAGTCTGGAGGCGTGCCTATCCTTACTGAGACTCCACCACCCTTAGTCTTTCCAACCTCATTTTGGGGTCAGAAAGTGTGGAATGAGGTATATCCTGGTAAGGCAGAGGTGCTCTCCACAGCCCTGAACCAAATTTCCGTAACTGCACAGACATCGGCATCTTCCGGTGTCAGAGGAGCCTCCAGTGAGTGCATTTTCAGGTTAAGGCTCCTAGCATTGAGCAGCATGACCTTTAATTTGTTTTTAACAGATCTTTTATATTGGAAGATTTGTATTTGAGACATAGCCTGAAAAATATACAATGGGGGATGGGAAGAACCTTGGCCAAGATCCAGAACCCCAGGGGACACAGGTGGAGGCCATCTCTGGCAAAGCATCAAAACCTGTCAACCATGTCATCCCAGGAAGACAGATAGTGGATCCCCTTGGAAGGATACTAGAAACTAAGCCAATTGTTGAAGTCAATCATTTTTTGTTGGTATTGTGGTATAATTCTTGGTGAAGGTAGGATGATGCTTAGGGCTAGGGTCATACCTGACTGGAGCACATACTGTGATAACTCAATCATGTCTCTCTTCATATAGTCCAAAGAGGTACATCTCAAGTCATTCACACCAACATGGACAATGACAGAGTCATACTTGTACCTGTTGTGGAGAGACTTAAGTGCATGCGTGATGTGGCAGATTCTACCACCTGAAAAACAGCTGACTGTGACCTTCTCCTTGTTGAGCTTGGTGAGGGGGACATCAGTGTGTCTCACTACTGAGTCATCAGTGACTAGGATGTATGGTTTATTGTTATGCCTTACGGGCTGCATTGGTTTATTGTTATGCCTAATGGGCTTTGTTTGTGAGATATTGGTGTGTTGACTACTGTGTGTGATATGGTTGGTGTTGTGCTTGGAATGTTTGTGAGTGTGTTTTGGGGGTCTCTGTTGTATAGGTAAGTTTTTGTTGAGGACTGTTGCATAGGTGGGTGTGTGACTCTGTGATGTGGGTGGTGTGGTGTTTGTGTTGGCAAGCTCCTCTTTGTCAGGAGTACTGAATACAGTCCAGTTTTCTTTATGCTACCTATTCCACCATGATTTAGACTGTACACTAATGCTGATAAGTATTTATCCACTTTATCTTTGAACTCATCAATGTCACAAGAACTTTATTTTAGGGGTATTGGATCAGAAGAGGTACATCAGAGGGTTGACTGATTCAGGACAGAAAAAAACTGAAATAGCAATAATAGAGAGGCTGCATTAGAGTGTAATACTAAAATATTAAAAGAAACAATTGGAAGGGCATGCACTTATATTCACTTACAGGAGTTATGTTAGGAGGTTAACTGGACAAGAAGAGACAGAATTGGAATAGCAATAAAGGGGGATTGAATTAAAGGTTTTTATGAGATGTATGAAGAAATTATTAGATCCAGTGTAAGGTTATAGAGTATGCATAGAGTGCCTTGACAGGATAATGGAAATGGTGAAAAAGGTGGATATGTGATGGATGGTATGAAAGGTATGGGTTGGTTGGAGCTTAAGGAACAATGGTGATTAGGGATGAGGAATTATTGTGTAATCACAGATGTATGCTTATTTTATGACAGTAAATCTAAGACTTATCAGAAAGGGAGAAATTATATCTCTCTTGCAATTAAGATCGGGACAGGTGATCACCTCTTGATTAATTAGACAGAATTGAAAGTTTTAGAGATATCAAATAGTATGAATTTGTGTAAAGCTGGAAGGCTGATGTGCTGCTTTTCTTGGGAAATTGTTGCATAATTTTCACTTTATTTTTACTTCCAGTTATGGGAGGTAATATTATAGAAAACTGTTATAATGCATGGCAAATGTAATGAATTTGAGACTTTTTTAAGTGGGTCTATGATGGACATGGTCATTTTGTACAGAATATTGTAGAATCAGAATTGTATAATGTTCTAGCATCTTCCTCTTCTGCTTTGGCAGCTGATAGTCGTGTTTAGACTGACTTCATAAGAGCTGTAATGAGTTAGCTATTTCTTTATATGGTATCATCTCATTAATATGCACTTTTAAAATGGGAAAGTTAATCATTTTCTTGATGTGCATTTAAAAACAGTAAAGATCCCATGAATGAAAAAATATAATGGACTCAGATGAACCTGCAACCCCATAAATAAATAATGAGGTAATGAGCCCAATCTAAGAAAAAGCAAAAGGTGCAAACAGCATTTAGACGGACTGAAGCTAAAGTAGAATTGTACAGGGCTTCATATCATATCAATAAAGTAGGATATTCTCTGCATAGAAATATCTAGCTTAGCATCTGTATAACCCTGAATAATGTCAGAGAAATAAAAATGCAGATATAAAATTCAAACTGGACAACATTAACACTATTATTTTTTTTCAGCTCCTCTAACTCCTATTTAGAGTCTGACTGTTTCTCTTGCTTCAATTCATCTAACCCTTGTTCCCCAATTACTTCTTCTGTGAACCCCTGGCGCATGGCCTCCAGGATCCTTGGAAAAGTTGACATCTGAAGTAATACGTATAATCCCCAGGACTGAGGGGGTAAAATGGGAGTTGTAGATGTGGAGCCAGGAGATCATCATGCATGCAGTGGCTAGTCACAGTCCCTAGCTTTAAGATTGGTTAATTCAGTGTCATCATGACATCATTACCATTCCATGTAATTCACATAAATGATAAAGTATCAGGTCACCACTAGTGTGAGCCCAAGCATCAGACTGCCCAGACCTCCCACCCCCATGGTAGCCATCTTACAAGTAGTCCTGAGACCATTCCCAAAGTCTGGTTGCAGGTGGCACAGATAGATGTCATGTCTTTATAACAGCATTAATATTGTTGATAAATAAAGTACTAATGTAATTTGATGTAAAATACAGTGATCCAAAAATCACTCCACAAGGAGAGGAATCCACCTGAATGGCACTTGACAATCAGGATCTACAGGATGTAATGCATCACCACTAAAATCATAGTCATTTCAAATTTCTTAAATGCAAAGTAACACATTCCCATAGATATACTATCAACAAGATTAGATACCTAAACATTTTAAACAAATTCATATTTATGTTCAAACACTTCACATTAAGTTTTTCCAGCCTGGTGTAATTGGTTTAATCATAATAATGTGTCCCTGAAAGAGGAAGTGATAGAGAGGGAGGGGAAAAGGAAAGATAAGGAAGTGAGGAGAATAAGGGAAAAGGAGAGAGAAATGGAAGCGAACAAGAGAGACAGACAGAGCATGCACCTTCACTTGAAGAATTCTTGAGTCTCCCTAGTTGAAGGTATTGACTTACTAAACTATTACTATCACTTTGCAAATTTGAGTCCTAATTGCCCACATAATTTTACTGACAATTATTTACAATAAAAATGTAACTCCCCATATGATTGCATGATGTCTTCACTGTCCCTGTCACAGCTGAGCTCTAATCTCTGAGTCCTTTCTGTACAGTGTTAATAATGAATACCTTGGGACATTTCCATTGTATGTCACTTAGTATTCTATTCCATACTGTTTGTAGGAAGGCAATATGCTGATTTTTGGTCAGTGAATCAAACATTGTCATAAAATCCCTATGATTAAACAAGCAACTAATGGAGTCTTACTTCCTATGGCCCATACCCCTTAAAATTCATTCCCCAGAATTGTTTTACAATAGTTGGCTATGCTTCAAGACTGTAGTTGCACATGCCATGTTTTTTTAAATTTTTTTAGGTTTTGTTTTCTTATTTTCTCATAGGCATGAAATGCTGGGATTCGTATATGAAAGTAGTGTGCAGGAGGGAAACCCCACATGAGGTACAAAGAGTCTTGCCCCCCCTCAAAACACTATTTTAATTGATGTCACTTGCCCTTCCTGATGGCATAGAGGAATGAAGCCATGATTCCTCACTAGGTGACACAATTTTGACTACTGACATAGAATCTAGTTGGAGAGATCAGGAGAGCATATGATAGGACAGGACAGGACAGGGTAGGGTAGGGTAGGGTAGGATAGGATAGGTTTGGGATAGGACAGGATAGGATATGATAGGATAGGCTAGGATAGGAATGGAATGGAGTGAGCAGTTGTCATTAGGGTGCTCATTTTGTAGGGAGAGTAGTAGCTTGGCTGGCTTCATTGGTTACACCTGCAGATTTGCAGACATGTCACCATCAGCAATGAGTTTAATAAGCATATGTTGTACTGATGTACAACTTATGAGGGGGTTGTTATGTATGACAGCATACTTATTCCTTTTGTTAGAAGCAAATGTACAGCTCACAAGTTGGCATAGGTAGGGCTTAGGTGGTGGGACCTGCTCCCTGATGCACTGTTTATGACTTCCACTACCAAATCACTCAGCCCATAGCATATTGGAAGAAAATCAGACATAGCACTTACCTCTGCAGAAGAATGGGTGAAATATAGGGCTACATTGCCATTTGGGACAGACAGGGTAGTAAAAAAAAACAATAATTAACTAATGTCACTTACAGTCTGGTCATTTGCCATGTTCAGCTAGAGTTATCTGCCAGGATTGCTGTGAGTAGGTTATGCCTTAACTTAGTATAGTCTATTTTACTTTTATCCATTATTGACACTCAAAGTATAATGTTCAAATTTTACAAATGTAGGATCTGTATGACTGTCAAAGTACTGCATTTTGCATTTTGGTGTGGCTGTATTGTACCTCAATTTGTACTTTTTGGGGGATATTTTATAAAAATAAACATGTAAACCACATTTATAGATCTCTGAAATAAATAAATAAGTGATGAGAGGCAATAATAAGTTTACTTAACAGAATGCCTTGCTGTATGTCACTTATCTTTACATGTCCATAATTTGAAGAGCGACTTATATAGAAGAACATACATGCATGCCAGTTAACCAATATGAAAGAAGCGTGATCATCACCAAAGTCACCTTCTGTCATGTCCTTCCACCTCATAGTTTACTGATGAAACAACTCCAGCACAAAAAGTGAACTCACCATGGACTTTATGATTGCCACATAATAGCAAAATTCAGTATGCAGACATCTCATTCAATGATATTACAACTCATCTACAAAATTCACACCATTAGTTCCTCCAGGCTTCCCTTTCAGTGGATAATGTACCCCCCTCCAATCCATCTTATATATATGCTGTGCCTCCGTTCACAACTGCAGGATATAAAGGAAACACACTCTTTTCAGTTAAGTAATCTTGTTGTACAAAACAGTCTTTTGTTAAGCACTCTTAAGCCCTTTCCTTACTGCACATCCTTTCCCAGCTCTTCATCAAGGTAGAGTGCTATTATTTCAAAACGCCCTGATCTTTTCATGGTTCATGCTCATGTGACTCATTAATATATTCCCAGGTCCTTAGCACACACTTTCCTGCAATACAAGTGGAGTGCAAATAAATACAATGTTAGGACTTCTCAGAATAATTTATATTAACTGTGAAACTGAACATTTTATAACCTGGACCAACTAAATAGCATATTAACATTTTACTATGTTTATTAAAGTGACATGCTACAGCAAAACTATTGCATAGCCATGCTATAACAAATATCCATGCCATAACTCATATCCATGCTATAACCCAACAGTCCTACTTCACAGAGTAGCAGATAAGTTGAGGAGTGAAATATATCTTTCATTTTTCAATGCTGGATGCATGGCATTGACTGCTGTAACACTTGTATATCCCACTCTAGTGAGAAAGTGCCCAACATCTACTTTTAAACAACTATTAGATGTTAATGAGCAAGTCTAGAATTAAGCCACAAGAGGAAGCTCTCTGATTCTTCTTATTGTTTAAAGAAGAAGAAAATTTAAATTAAAACAACAAACATCTGTGTGCTGACAGCACAATCTGTGCTCAAAGCTTTCTTTGTGCAGATGGGTCCTGAAGTAAGCCAGTCACATCAAAAGCAGCAACAGTATAGTGGGAATTTGCATGCTTCCTTTAAAGATGAGATTCTTAGTGGAGTGGAAGCCAGCAGTTACTAAAATAGCATGCTATTACGGCCTAACGTCTTTCTGAATGCCAAGCAGCTGTTTCCAGCCACAGGAAAGTGCACATTTTTCATAGATGTGCATAGGAATTGTGACTTTTATTTATTACCATGCAGCATATTGTGCGAAGTGCTGGAGGAGCCGTCCTGGGAAGGTATGAGAGAATGTAGTTTACCCATCCAGTGAAAGGGTGGGCAGGCACAGTCTGCTGCAATAATACAGATGGACTGATAGAACAGCTTGCAGAATATGGGCTAGCAATGTGTGCTTAGCTTTCCCAAATTACACTGATGTAACCATCTGTGGAAGAAGGCATGTGGAAATGTAGATGCAGATATGTGAGGAAGAATGCTTCATAGTGTCCTTGTGATACGAGTGCAATTTAGCTGCCAGGGCTGATCAACTGTGGGAAGGCTGATGTTTGCTAGGAAATTAGCAAAAAATGGAAAAAATAAATAAAACAAAGCTGTTTTAGCAAAACATAATTTCCCCACTCACTTTTGTCTACCTTTCTGGGCATCTGTTCTACATATCTTACCATTACATATGTGACTGGATTAGGAAGCTTGCATTATGATTGTTGGTAGAAGACTGTTGTGTATTGGAAAATGAAGTCAGATACTGAGACTTTGAAATGGATTCGACAAAGTTTGAAGAATCTGGTGCATTTTGTCATGTTTCGAGCAAAGGTTGCAGATAAACAAGTAATACGCTGATATGTGTTAGTTTACATAAAATAACTCAGAGGAAAGGAGATATATCCAGCAACACTGACACACTGACAAAGCATGTATGGTAAATCTGTCTATGTCCAGACAAGTGGTTCATAAACTGGGCTGTGCATTATCAGTGTCCATCAACTGAAATTATACAACCTCAAAGCAAATAACATGAAATAGAGGAAGACAAACCAGCAGCAATTCATGCACTCATTGAAAAATGATTATAAACACTAACAGATATCATGCAAAAACATTCTAGTGAATAACAGTCAGAAACAATTAAAGATTTTGTCATAATGCTTATGTGTGTGTGTGTGTGTGTGTGTGTGTGTGTGTGTGTGTGTGTGTGTGTGTGTGTGTGTGTGTGTGTGTGTATAGGTGTGCATGTGTGTGTGTGTGTGTGTGTGTGTGTGTGTGTGTGTGTGTGTGTGTGTGTGTATATATGTGAACATTGCCACTGTCTCATTACCAAGGGTTTTGCATCTAGGAAGAAAGAGGTCATCATCTCTCTCTCTCTACCCTTCCCTCATTAGGCCAATCATCTAGTATAATGCCCCATTTGGCATGTACCTCACTAGATACATGCAACAGCTGGAAAGGCCACAAGATTACCTCACAAAGAGGATCCTAGGCCTTAAATACATGTCCTACACAGACAGACTCAAAAAACTCCAGCTATTCTCTGTCTCATATCAGCTACTTAGAACCAATCTCTGCTTGACTTACAAAGCCATGTCTGACCCAGTTCTGTTAGAAATGCTACATCTAAAGAAATCCCAGTCCTTCTGCACCACAAACTCCAAAGACCTCAACCTCATTACCACAATCAACAGAACATGCTGGAGGGACAAGTTCATAACCCAGAGATTGCCCATGATCTGGAATAGACTTCCCATACATGTCAAGCAGAGCACTTCACTGGCCGTCTTCAAGAGAAATCTTGATGAGCGGATGGGAAATAGAAAGCTCACCCCGGGGATCACTCCAGTGGGTCTACTTGATAGAGGCACTGGGAACTAACGATGGGTGGCACAATGCCAGGGCACTTCTATGGGCTAGGCTTGTAAAGGCTCCAGGGCCGTTAGCCTAGTGCACACCTATGAACCTATGAATCTATGAACCTATGAAAGTAGTGGGTCATAATGAATAAAAATGGTGACTGCATTGCACAGTGGATATTGAATCCAACAAAGTCTGTTAGCAGTGTAAGTGTAAGCCAGGCTACAACTTGGATGAGCAAATCCTGCCAGAGAAATGCAGGAGAATGCAAGTAGGAGTTAGACTAGAACTTTCAACCATGCATGTGAAAGGCAAACAAACAAGCCAATGCCAAACAGAAGTACCGCAGCAACCTAAGTATGTGACTGTGTATTGCATATCTATGTGTATAGAACCTAAATAAATACAAATGGACTGCATATGTAAAAGAGATGTAAAAGATATATACCATATCAGAGGCAGCACAGATGTAATGTCATACAAGTGTGACCTGCATTGGATGAACAGAATCCAATGGGAAAGCAAAGTCTGCACACATACACCCAGCAATGACATGGAATATTAGTTGATAATTAAGGTATATATAACGCGAGATAAGAAGCGCTAGCTTGTGCCTTGACAAGGGATGAAGTAAAAAAGTCCTGTTTAGTACTCAAAGCACAAGTATAACAGGAAAAATGTCTTGTAAGTATATAATGGTGAAATTGTTGCATTAGGTATTAATTTAATAGTAAAACTACATGACAATGTTGCTAATATAGAGAATGTTAAATGTATACCTTGCATATGTGTAACATATATGAGAAAGGTAAAACTGGGAAGGGAGGTAGACAACAGAGATCCACATCAATAAGGAAATGAAAGCAAATGAAAAAGGCACACGATTAAGCTGGACTACTGAATATAAAGGGACACATTGCACATGCATATGTTCACTACATAGAGTGGCATTGAATCCCACTGAAGCTACATTGAAGCGAATGCTTAATGTACGCCACATGGGTAGAAACCATAGCTGATGGCTCTAAACATGCCAGTATACAGACTACACAAACACAATAATATGCAACAAGTAAACAGCAAACTGCATAGGTACACAACATAATACTGATTATCCACTATACATATGCACTTTCATGACAACATAATGGAACAGGTGCAATAAACACTCTTAATGATATATAGCAATGTCTGCGTGTATGACTGAGTGAAAGGCAGTCATGAACATGAAAATGGAAGAACTGAATTTATACAGGTCCAATGTACAAGAGCATTTCTATCTGAATCACACTACATGCATAGACATGTACATGTATGTAAATCATTGTATATTTATGACAAATGCCTGAATATAGGCATCTTTGATGATATAATCCTGCATGCTGTAATATAACTTAGAAAGAGAAACACTGTATGTAGGAATTATACAAAAATTGCATCAACTGTATATACAGTAATAAAAACATTACTGCCTATGCACTATTTAAAGGATAAATACCCATGAAGAGCATTCATACAAGTGTAATACAACATGGCAAATATGTGCCAGTACATGCCACACACAAAGATATTGTGCCAGTATGACAGCTTGACAAAACTCAGGAATGATGAAACATGCAGGTCTGGGTCTGTAGAGCATAATAATGTATGCCTGTATGCCTGTATTGCTCAGCATTCAAACATACAGACATATACTGTGCAATGCTTGTCAAACCATTACAGATAACAGAGAAATGCATAGCCATGTTTGGCCTAAACAGTATAGGCATCAGTGAAACTTGGTTGTTCTACATATTTAAAAATATGTTTTAATTACTTGCCAAGAACATAGAGGGCTTACATTGCTTAGGTTCAATATCAACTCCACAAACAGCAATATTTACAAAATGACCAGAAATGGGCTTTGAAGTAAAACATAGGAGATCATCAGTCACTGTGATTCATTACTTAACCATTTGAGCTAATTGACATAACTACTCATGTGTGCTTCTAATAAGAATATTTATGGTATACCGTTCACATCTGTATGCATATAATGTTAAGTATATTAGTATTACACTTATCAGTACAAACACCATGAAATCAACTTTAAACACTCCCATAAACACATCCAGCTAGAAATACTTTTGTTATAATGTAGTTATTAAAGTGTGGATTATAAAACTTACTGTAGGCATCCACAGGCTGGTTGGACCTCTGTGACCCTCCAGTGAAGATCTTCAGTGCCCCTCCAATGCAGGCCATGATACCAGTGAAATACTTCCATGCCAGTCCAGAAAATCCCAGTCTGTCAGTGGTGCTCCCTCGCAATCTAGTTCCATATCTCTATGATCAGAAAGTTCCTCTGGCATGGTCCCATACTCTGTTATTGTCCAGCATAGCCAGTGAACATCCTGGTGGTCTCCTCCTCTGTCTAGTTCAGCACCCAGACACACTCTAGCCTCCTTATGATTGACATTTTCACTTTTGAAGGAGAAACTTTCAAAAAATGCCTTCTGATAAATGCTGAGGTCCCACTCAGTTAGCATGTGGCAATGGTACAACCAGTAAATGATTCCAAATCACATTTTAAAATCAGTGCATATAAGATGGTATCAGACTATTGGAAGGCATTGGGCACATGACACAAATAGTCCCATTTACTTATACATACTGGGTACTTGTGCAGAGTACCTTCCCATTATGCCCAGCAATTGTTTAATGCACCAAATTTCCAGAAGTTCTGTGGTTGTGCACAAATGCAATTCCAAAACTCTGAATGGTAATAAAGCTCATTAATTATGTATAGTGTAAATGGTACTTAAAAGTGCACATAGGTGCACTGACTCTCAAGTGTAACTGACCTACAGCTATCTTCAAAGGTAATCTGTCACCTGATAGCATTGCTGTAGGGAAATACTACTGTCATTACATATATTTGTTATATGTGATGTTTATAATTCAAATTATATATGTTGACAGTCCTTTACTGTGCCATTGCAAGCATTTATCTAGTGGATAGGATTACATAATATCTTTTAGATGCAAGTTAATGCAGTTCTCCTGGTAAAATCGAAAGGACTGATATGGATTCCCCCTCCATCAAGCTTGGAACAACAACGTCTCCTCACCTCTGTCAATCTAGCCCAGCTAATCTTTAACACTGATTAATTCAGTTCTCCTGGTAAAATCAAAAGGATCGGTGTCAATTCCACCTCCATCAAGCTTAGAACAACAATGTCTCCTTACCTGTGTCACTCCAGCCCAGCTAATTTTAACACTGATTAATGTATGACTTACACTCTGTTCCTGCAAGTACCTAATTATTAACTGCAACTAGCACACCGTTGACCTAATTTCTCCTACAAGACTTTTACCCTACTGCCCATCTAATCTAATTTTACTAATATCTGTTTTTGTTGCTTCCATTTGTTGTTGTTCTATCCTTTACTTTATATGTACACTTAATTAAAATATCTCAGCTGCAGCATCTACTCTCAGCTTATCTGATTATTTATTTTGTTTTTAAACATTTCCCGTGATCCGGGCCTTCCCTCTCCATTCACCATCACTATGCTCAGGCTCACTCAACTCCCTACCCTACCACCATTGCCACCCATCTCTGATCTCATTTCTTTTATAGCTAACCACATCTTTCCCCACCACATTATACCCCTCTCCTTCACATTACTCTTACCCTATCAGCTTTCCCCTTCCAAGTGCCAGCTCACCACTTACTTAAACTTATTCACATTTTCCTCCCATTAAATCCTTTCCTGGACTACCAATCTCTGTACACCATATTCCTTCATATATTCCTCTCTCCTCTCATAGGTTCATAGGTGAGTACTAGGCTAATGGCTGGAGCTTAGTTCCTAGTGCCTCTGTTGAGTAGAGCCACTGGAGTCATACCCAACATGAATTTTCTATTTCCCATCCACTCATCAAGATTTCTCTTGAAGAGGGTCAGCGAGGTGCTCTGCTTGACACATATGACAAGTCTATTCCATAGCATGGGCAGTCTCTGGATTATGAACCTGTCCCTCCATTATGTTCTGTTGATTGGGGTAATGAGGTTGAGGTCTCTGGAGTGTGTGATGTGGAGGGATTGGGATTTCTTTAGATGTAGCATTTCTAACAGAGCTGGGTCAGACATGGCTTTGTAAGTCAAGCAGAGATTGCCTCTAAGTAGGCGATATGAGGCAGAGAATAGTTGTAGTTTTTTGAGTCTGTCCATATAGGACAAGTGTTTAAGGCCTAGTATCCTCTTTATGAGGTACTTTTGTGGCTTACTCCAGTTGTTGCAGAAGTTTAGTGAGGTACATGCCAAATAGGGCATTGTAGTCGATGATTGGCCTAATGAGGGAAGAGTAGAGGGAGACAATGACCTCTTTCTTCCTGGATGCAAAACCCTTAGTAATGAGATGTGCCACATAGAAGGACTTTCTGATCACAGTGGCAATGTGGTGATCAAAAGGGAGGTTACTGTCAATCTGTGTTCCCAGATCTCATATAACGCCTTCTGTGTTCAGTGGACTACCATCAATGTGGTAATTCATGGGAACTGTTTTTTTTCCAAAGGGGATAACGACACATTTTTTGGCATTGAGCTTAAGGCCATGGTTCTGACACCAGTCGTTGGTCTCAGCGAGGCCATTCTGTAGGATGTTAACATCACTTGGGGAGTTAATAATAGCTCCCAACTTACAATCATATGGGAACTTTGTCAGCCAGAGTCCCTTTGTGTTGGCCTGGACTTCAGAGAAGTAGATACCAAACAGGAGAGGACTGAGGACTAAACACTGTGTGACTCCACTCATGACTAGTCAGCAGTCTGACTTTGAGTCACCTACTTTAACACTGTGGGTTCTATCTGTGAGCCAATTTGCAACCCACCTAGTGATATAGGGGGTTGATGCCTAGCTTACTGAGTTTTTCTATGATTCCTGAGTGGAGAATGGTATCAAAGGCCTTGGTCAGATCAAGGTAGGGTGTATGAACCACCTTGCCTTCATCCACAACTCTGGTGAATGACTCAAAGAAGGCAACCAAGTTGGGCAGGCATGATCTACCCTTCACAAAGCCAAACTGTGTGGGATCCAGAGTTTGGAGATTCCCTATATCCTTGTTTATTAGGTCCATGATGATGCGTTCCATAGCTTTGCATATCAGACTCATCAGGCTAATGGGGCAATAATTCCCAGGGTCTGTAGTCGCTCCTCCTTTGTGGAGAGGGATGACTGTAGCAGTGCACTATTAAGTAGGGACAAAGCTTGAGGTGAGGCTGTGATTGAACAGGGCACACAGGTGAGGTGCCAGTTCACTCTGTAGTTCATGTAGAGCACAGCCAGGGATATTGTCAGGTCCCATAGAAGCTGTATTCTTGGCCTTGGACAGTGCTGTTTTAACCTTTGCAGCAGTAATACTGGGTGCCTGGCAATCTACTGGTATTGTGATTAGTCCTTTGGGGCGGAGAAGGGTAAAGTTGACACTGAATCTGCCGGCCAGTATATTGGCAATATCTGTTGAGTCGGTATAGGAGGTACTATTGTGCAGTAGGTCAGAGCAAATCTGGGTATTGCCGTGGAGATTCTTTACATAACTATAGAAGGCCTTGTGGTGGTCTTTACTGTCTACTGCAATTTTGTTTTCATAGCTAGCTTTAGAGGATTTGATGAGGGATCTCAACTTTTTGTTGAGGCTGATAAGGGAGTTTTTCCAGTCTTGGGACTTCACCTTATTCCATGTCAGTTTCCTCCTTCTGTTGCAGAATTTATTTATGGCAGGGGATCACCAGATTGGCTTCCTTTTTTTGGAGGACAGTGTCTTGGTTCTACTGGGTATTGCGAGAACCATGCATTTGTGTATATGTTCATACAGTGCATTGGTGTATGATTTGGCAGTCATGCAACTATTCTCCATTTGCATGGGTGCCATAAAGTTAGCCACCTCTGTTTTTAGGAGCCCAAAGTTAGCTTTGGAGAAGTTTTTCATGGTGGTTACCTTTGCAGGGGAGTGGGAGGGATGTGGAGTTCCAAGGTGATTAGTTTGTGGTCAGATCTAACCAGGGAGGAGCTGACTATTGGTGTACAGCAATGGTCGCCCGTGTTTGTAATGACCAGGTCAAGGATGTTGCTATCTCTAGTGGGGGTAAGAACGAGCTGGTCCAGGGCATTAGAATTAATAAACTTCAGGAAATGTCGGGCATGTGTATTGGTACAGGAGCAGTTTTCACAGTTAATGGAGGGTTAGTTGAAATCACCTAGTATGAGAGTGTTAGGTTGGACCCTAATATTCCCCAGGGTGCTTAGGAATGTGGAGAGTGAGTCTTGGGACATGGTTGGGGGCCTGTAGCAGGCTATGACCTGAATCACTGTCTTACCCAGTGTTAGCTGCACCTGAAGTATCTCTGATGTGTTATATTGGGCTACCAGTCTGGAGGTGTGGACATTCTTTATGAATATGAAACACCACCGCCTTTGGAGCTTCGGTCCAAGTTTTGGGGCTGAAAGATGTGGAAAGAGTTATAGCCTGGTAGTGTAGGGGTGCTTTCTACTGCCCTGAACCAGGTCTCTGTTACAGCACAAATGTCGATGTTCTCCATTTTAAGGTGTGCTTCGAATGAATGCATTTTGAGATTTAGAATTCTAGCATTGAGCAGTATGACCCTCAGATTGCATTTGTTTGTAGCTGTTATGGTGGTAATTTGTTCTTTGGAACAGTGCCTAAAAAGGCACTATAGGGTTGACAAGAGCCTTGGCCAATATCTGAAGCCCAGGGGAGACAGATGCAGGCCATCTCTGGCAAAGCATTGAGGTCGGTCAATCATGTCATCCCAGGCAGACAGCTACTGGATCCCCTTAGAGTGACACCACAAACTTAGCCACTTGTTGAAATCAATCATTTTCTGCTTGTACTGTGGTAACGTTCTGGGTGATGGTATGATGCTGTTCATGGCCAGGGTCATACCAACCTGGGCTACATAATCCAAGAGCTCCTCCATGTCTCTTTTCATGTAGTCCAGGGAGGTACATCTCAGGTCATTCACACCCACATGTACAATGACTGAGTCATATTTATACCTGTTGTTGAGGGACCTGAGTGCATGCATTATGTGGCATATCCTGGTACCTGACAGGTAGAGACCTGGTTCAGGGCAGCAGAAAGCACCCCTACACTACCAGGCTATAACTCTTTCCACACCTTTCAGCCCCAAAACTTGGACCGAAGCTCCAAAGGCGGTGGTGTTTCATATTCATAAAGGATGCCCACACCTCCAGACTGGTAGCCCAATATAACACATCAGACTGTTACTTTTTCCTTATTCACCCTAGTGAGTGGGACATCAGTGTGCCTCACTATCACGTCACCTATGACTAGTGTGTTGGGCATGCTGTTTTGCCTTAGGGGCTTTGGTTGAGTGGTACACTGTTTAGGAGAGTTATGTGTCTCATGATTAGTGTTGTGTTGGGGTGGTCGTGTGCATTTCTACCTTTGAGGTCTCTGCTGTTTGGGTAGATTTTTATTGAGAGCCTCCATGAAAGTGGGTGTGTGATTTGTGTTTTTATGTGAAGGCAGTGCTGGTGTGTATTCTGGAGGGTGATGCATTCCATGTGGTGTGGTGCAAGTGTTGACCTCCTCTTGATCAGCTATTCCGGTCTTGGCTGGAGAGTGCATGGCTTCCAATTTGGATATATAAGGACATCTCTCGCAAGTATGAGTGTTGGAAGGTAAGAGGAGGGGGTTGTCAGTGTACATGCCCCCACCCCCAATCAAGGAAACCACCATGAAAAACTTTTCAAAAGCAAACTTCTCATTACTTAAGACCAAGGTAAAAAGGTTCACAGCCCCCATGCTAAAGAACAATGCTGTCCAAGCTGCTGATTCCCTTACAAAGGCACTCTATGAGCACCTGCAAGAATGCATGGATTGTGCTATCCCAAGCAAAACCAATTCTCACTCCTCCAAGAAAAGGAAACCAGTCTGATGGACCCCTGCCATAAACAAGCTATATAATAGAAGGAGGAAACTAGTACAGAAAAGAGTAAAATCCCAAGAAGGAAAGACATCTCTGATCAGTATCAGCAAGAAACTACAATCCCTCATAAAATCATCCAAGGCTAGCTTTGAAAGAAAAATTACCAAGGACTCCAAAGATAACAACAAAGCGTTCTTTAGCTATGTCAAGAACCTAAGTGGAAACTCTCAGATCTTCTCTGAGCTAGTGCAGAATGGCACAAAATGCATTGAACCGACTGATATTGCCAACATTCTGGCAGACAGGTTTAGTGCAAACCTCAGCCCCTATCACCCCCTAAAGGGCCTATAACCATACCAGAAGAATGTAGAGCCCCAGGAATCACTGACACACAGGTTAAAACAGCCCTATCCAAAGCCAAAAACACAGCTTCAATGGGACCGGACTGTGTCCCAGGCTGTGTCTTACACAAGCTCCAAAATGAACTAAACCCTCACCTAAACACACTGTTTAAACTCAGCCTCTTTACAGGCTACGTCCCCATAGAGTGGCACACAGCAACAGTTATCGTTCTCCAGAAAGGTGGAGCCACAACGGCCCCTGGGAACTATCACCCTATAAGCCTGACTAGCATGTTCTGCAAGGCTATGGAGTGCATCATCATGGAACTCATTAACAGAGACATTGGGAACCTCCAAACATTGGATCCTACCCTGTTTCACTTTGTTAAGGGAAAATCATGCCTCCTAAACCTGGTGGACTTCTTTGAGACAGTTACCAAGGCTTTAGATGAGGGAAAGGAGGTCCACACAGCCTATCTAGACCTTGCAAAGGCTTTCAGCACCATTCCCCATTCTGGTATTATAGACAAGCTCACCAGCCTGAACATAAACCCTATATTACAAGATGGGTTGCCAATTGGCTCATGGATAGAACCCACACGGTGATAGTTTCAGGCTCTAGGTCTGACTCTAAACCGGTTACAAGTGGCGTCCCCAAGGGCTCATTCCTGGGACCTCTCCTGTTTGGTATATACTTCTCAAAGGTACAGACAAGTACAGGAGGACTATGGCTGATCAAGTTTGCAGATGACTGCAAACTGGGGGCCATAATTGACTCTCCAGCTGATACAGACGTCCTCCAGAAGGGTCTCACTGAGATGAATACCTAATGTCAAAATCATGGCTTCAAGCTAAATGCCAAAAAGTCCATAGTCATCCCCTTTGGAAAAAACAAAGTACCCGTGAACTACCACATGTATGGTAGTCCCCTAAATATAGAAAATGTAATAGGGGATCTGGGGACCCAAGTAGATAGTAATCTCTCCTTTGATAATCATATTGCCAAGGTGGTTAGAAAATCCTTCTATGTGGCCCACCTAATCACAAAAGGGTTCACATCTAGAACAAAAGAGGTTATTGTGCCCCTCTACTCATCACTCATCAGACCCATCACAGAGTACAAAGCCTCATTTGGGATGTACCTTACAAGACACCTGCAACATCTGGAAAGACCACAGAAGTAGCTCACCAAGAGGATTACTGGCCTCAAACAGATACCCTATGCAGCCCAAATGAAGAAACTCCAGCTGTACTCGGTTACATACTGCTTACTCAGAGGTGATCTCTGCCTGACATACAAGGCCATGTCCAACCCAGAATTGATGGACATGCTCCACCTAAAAAAAATAAATCCCCGAGAACCACACGCTCTAGGGATCTAAACCTCACCACAGTGATAAATAGGATGTACTGGAGGGATAGATTCCTGTCCCAGAGACTCCCCATGCTTTGGAACAGGATTCCAATCTACATTAGGCAGAGCCCCTCACTAACACTCTTCAAGAGAAACTTTGACAAGTGGATGGGAAACAGAAAATTTACCCCAGGGATCACTGCAGTGGCTCTGCTGGACAGAGGAACAGGGAACTAATGGCTCTGCTGGACAGAGGCACAGGTAACTAATCCAATGGGGTGACAAAAGCCAACACATTCTGGCTAGGTTTATAGATGCCCTTGGGCAGATAGCCTAGTACTTACCTATGAACCTATGAACCTATGAGACACTTGCTACATTGCCTCAGAATGCCCAAGTTCACCAGGTTAATAGGAAAAAGCACAGGGAACTGACCTTTAGACATGCCTGGAGGGGTGGGCATTAATAATAAGTACTGGAGCTGTTTCCTTGCAGAATGTTTAATACTGATAGCACTTTTTTGTGTGCTACAATAATTGCTACAAGAAGTCTGGTAAAGTGCTTGACTAATAAGCTAGTTAAAGTGCAGGAGAGGAGGGAACTAGCAGATCTAAGGGAAAAATTGAAGAGCAGACTTTGGCACCACTCAGAAGCTTACAAACAGGCCTGGATACAGCAAATCTGTATCTGGACTAGACTAGTTACAGGAACGGTAGGAAACAAGCACAAACACATGCTTTTAAACCAGAAAGTTGAAAAAGATGGAAAAACTGCCCAAACTGCCAATAAACTACAATTCCTGGGGCAGAAACCACTCTTGTGGTAGATAGGCTACATAGTGCTTACCATTCTCACTGATAAGCTAGAAGGCTTCCCTGCAACACAGGAAGGTTTGGGGTCTCAGAAGCTTACAAACAGTCCTGGATACAGCCAGTCTGTATCTGGACTAGACTAGCTACAGGAAAGGCAGGAAACAAGCTTAGATTTTTTTTTTTTTGCAATTAAATTAACAAATGACTAAAAACAAATGCAGAAGGGAGTAAATTATCATGCATGAACAAGCAGTAATAAATGCAGTGTAAGAGCAACTGAACAGATAAGAGCACACAGAACAGCAAACTAAGACAGTTACAGTAAAAACAGCTCAATAAAGTATATATTTTTTGGGGGGGACAGAGCAGGAGTAAGAGGCTACAAGGGTTGTCCTTCCTAAATGCTTTCTCTGTACAGAGTAGATAAAGGTGAAGAGATGGGACAAGAAGGAGTGTCTGAAATCAAAGAATGATCTCACTTTACTCAGTTGAGTGAGCAAATGAGATGGGGCCAGAAGAAGTGTCCAAACACAAATTTACATGAGAGGCATGCAGTTTCAAAGCCGCCAAGATTAACACCACAACAAGAAAAGTGAGGGGAGTGGGGACCAACTGTAGAGACACAGAGAGACCACAATATTCAATTTAATTAATATTCAGTGAAAACAATAAATAAAATGCAGTACTATATGAAAAGAAGTGCAGATAAAAGTGTACTTAATTTATATTATACATCCAGTTGACTGCAGGTAAATCTTAGCCGTCAACAGCTCAGATATTTAGTAGAAATAAAAGAAGATGTAACACCTATATAGTAAGACAAATCCCATAGGTAAGGAGTTAAAAACAGAATATCAGAGAAGTGAAACTACCCCCACTGCTACCACTGGCTACACTTCTAACAAGCTTCCTGTAGAGTCACAGAGAGACCACAATATTCAACTCAATTAATATTCAGTGAAAAAAAATAAAATGCATAACTATATAAAAAGTGCAGATAAAAGTGTATTTAATTTAGCTTATAAGCCCAGTTGATTGCAGGTAAATCTTAGCCACCAACAGCTCAGATATTTAGCAGAAATGACACAAGATGTAACACTTTTATGGCAAGACAAACCCCCTAGGGTAGGGGTTAAACACAGAATATCAAAGAATTGAAACTACCCCCACTGTTACCACTGGCTACACTTCTAACAAGCTCCCTGTAGAGACACAGAAAGACCACAATATTCAATTCAATTAATATTCAGTGAAAAAAATAAATAAAATGCAGTACTATATGAAAAAAGTGCAGATAAAAGTGTGCTTAATTTAGCTTATATATCCAGTCGATTGCATGTAAATCTTAGCCACCAACAGCTAATATATTTAGCAGGAATAAGACAAGATGTCACACTTATATGACAAAACAAACCCCATAGGTTAGGACCTAAACACAGAATATCAAAGAAGTGAAACTACCCCCACTGCTACCACTAGCTACATTTCTAACAAGCTCCCTGTAGAGACACAGTGAGACCAAAATATTCAAGTCAATTAATATTCAGTGAAAAAAATAAATAAAAATGCAGTACTATATGAAAAAAGTGCAGATAAAAGTGTACTTAGCTTATACGTCCAGCTGATTGCAGGTAAATCTTAGCCACCAACAGCTCAGATATTAAGCAGAAATAACACAAGATGTAACACTTATATGGAAAGACAAGAATATCAAAGAAGTGAAACTACCCCCACTGCTACCACTGGCTACACTTCTAACAGGCAAACTGTAGAGACACAGAGAGACCACAATATTCAATTCAATTAATATTCAGATACAAAAATAAATAAAATGCAGTACTATATAAAAAAGTGCAGCTAAAAGTGTGCTTAATTTAGCTAATATGTCCAGTTGATTGCATGTAAATTTTAGCCACCAACAGCTCAGATATTTAGCAGGAATTAGACAAGATGTAACACTTATATGGCAAGGCAAACCCCCTAGGCTAGGAGCTAAACACAGAATATCAAAGATGTGAAACTACCCTCACTGCTACCACTGGCTACATTTCTAACAAGCTCCCTTACAGAGAGAGTCTGGATCACTTACATAGTCTGGTAGTGTTCAATTCAATTAATATGTAGTGAAAAAAATAAATAAAATGCAGTACTATATGAAAAAAGTGCAGATAAAAATGTACTTATTTTAGCTTATACGTCCAGTTGATTGCAGGCAAATCTTAGCCACCAACAGCTCAGATATTTAGCAGAAATAACAGAAGATGTAACACTTATATGGCAAGACAAACACCCTAGGCTAAGAGTTAAACACAGAATATCAAAGAAGTGAAACTACCTCCACTGCTACCACTGGCTACACTTGTAACAAGTGCCCTGTAGAGAAACAGAGAGACCACAATATTCAATTTAATTAATATTCAGTGAAAAAAAATAAAATGCAGTACTATATGAAAAAAGTGCAGATAAAAGTGTACTTAATTTAGCTTATATATCCAGCTGATTGCAGGTAAATATTAACCACTAACAGCTCAGATATTTAGCAGAAATAACACAAGATGTAACACCTATATGGCAAGGCAAACCCCCTAGGTAAATAGTTAAACACAGAATATCAAAGAAGTGAAACTACACCCACTACTACCACTGGCTACACTTCTAACAGGCTCCCTGTAGAGGCACAGAGAGACCACAATATTCAATTCAATTAATATTCAGTGAAAAAAATAAATAAAATGCAGTACTATATGAAAAAAGTACAGATAAAGTGTACTTAATTTAGCTTATACGTCCAGCTGATTGCAGGTAAATCTTAGCCACCAACAGCTCAGATATTAAGCAGAAATAACACAAGATGTAACACTTATATGGCAAGACAAGAATATCAAAGAAGTGAAACTACCCCCACTGCTACCACTGGCTACACATCTAACAAGCTCCCTGTAGAGACACAGAGAAACCACAATATTCAATTCAATTAATACTGAGTGAAAAAAAAATAAAATGCAGTAGTATATGAAAAAATCTCAGATAAAAGTCTGCTTAACTTAGCTTATATGTCCAGTTGATTGCAGGTAAATCGTAGCCAGAAACAGCTCCGATATTTAGCAGAAATAACACAAGATGTAACACTTACTTGGCAAGACAAACCCCCTAGGCTAATAGTTAAACACAGAATATCAAAGAAGTGAAAATTCACCCTCTGCTACCACTAGCTGCACTTCTAACAAACTCCCTGTAGAGACACAGAGAGACCACAATATTCAATTCAATTAATATTCAGTGAAAAAAAATAAATAAAATGCAGTACTATATGAAAAAAGTGCAGATAAAAGTTTGTTTAATTTGGCTTATATGTTCAGTTCATTGTATGTAAATCTTAGCCACCAACAACTCAGATATTTAGCAAAAATAAGGCAAGATGTAACACTTGTATGGCAAGGCAAACCCCCTAGTCTAAGACTTAAGCACAGAATATCAAAGAAGTGAAACTACCCCCACTGCTACCACTGGCTACATTTCTAACAAGATCCCTTACAGAGAGAGTCTGGATCACTTACAGAGTCTGGTAGTATTCAATTCAATTAATATTCAGTGAAAAAAATAAAATGCAGTACTATATGAAAAAAAGTGCAGATAATAGTGTACTTAATTTAGCTTATACATCCAGTTGATTGCAGGTAAATCTTTGCCACCAACAGCTCAGATATTTAGCAGAAATAACTCAAGATGTAACACTTATATGACAAGACAACCCCCCTAGGCTAAGAGTTAAACACAGAATATCAAATAAGTGAAACTACCCCCACTTCTACCACTGGCTATACTTCTAACAAGCTCCCTGTAGAGACAGAGAGAGACCACCATATTTTATTTAATTAATATTCAGTGAAAAAATAAATAAAATTCAGTACTATATGAAAAAGTGCAGATAAAAGTGTACTTATTTTAGCTTATACATCTAGCTGATTGCAGGTAAATCTTAGCCACCAACAGCTCAGATATTTAGCAGAAATAACACTTATATATCCTCATAAACCGTAAATTACTCTAATCTCTCCTCTTCACAACATCTTACTACCTAGCAGTACCAATCTCTACTAGAATCTGATACTGTCTATCCTGTTCACATCTACTCTACTTCTCCTTTACAACCTCACTTCTTACAATGGTCAATTAAAACCACTTTACCTATCTCCTACTTCCATCAATTCCAAGGTGTTCTCTGAATCTCTTCACTCATTCAACATTTCACCTTCCATCTTTCCAGCAACTTCTTTCCTCCCTTCTCCCAATACCACCCTAAAACTAAGATAAAATATCTGTTTAATTTCCCTTCACTTCATAACCCTAATTTTACATCCAGTGCACTACTCTTAGCAGGGGACATTCATCCAAACCCTGGTCCTAACCCCTGTCCTCTCAATAATAACACAGCCATTGATATTACCACTGCTCCATCCTCCCTAAGAAACACCAATCACTTTACTCCATGAATATTAGAAGTATACTAAATAAAGTTAGTGAATTCCATGCCTGGATGTCACACCATTTCTCAGATGTGATTTTACTAACAGAAACATGGCTGAAGCTTTAGATTTCTGACAAACACTTTCTCCCCTCAGGTTACAACATCTTACTACTAGTCCGACCAAACAAAGGTAGAAAAGTTGCCATTCTATACTATAACCATCTCACCATTATCCCTCTAAATAATACCCTACTCCCTTGTTCTCATCTGCTGAAATTTTGACTACCAACTGTAAAATTAATGATCACAACAAAATAACTGTAGCAGCTATCTACATACCCCCAATGATAATATCTCTTTACTTGAACTTATTCTGTCCTGGCTTTCTAAACACCTACCTAATGAAACCATTCTCCTGGGGGATGTCAACATAAACTGGCTATATGTCTCTTCAGGCACACCTAGCTCATGTATTAATTTTTACAGCTTCTCTCAAGTAATCTCTACCTCCACCCATACTAATAAGCCATCCAACTCCAGCTCTCTTATTGACTGGATACTGGTACCAGACCCAAGCAAACATCACCACCCAGAAACACTGCCAGACACTGTAAGTGATCACTCCCCAATTAAAGTTCTAAGATTCTTCCCACACTACACCAGACCACATAAGTTTATTGAAAGTCATAAACTCTCTTTCATCCTGCTACTTTTAACAACGTCCTTTCAGCAATAAATCGGTCCTTCCTAACTCCTTTGGATGAGGCAGTACTAATTTCAGCTCAAGATTTCTAAGCATTCTCAACTCCTTTGCCCCCTTATGTACTGTTACAGTTAAATCATATATACCCCCCTGCCTTTTACATAATACTGGTACCCTTATGCAAAAAAGAGATATGGCATGGAAAACCCGGTCTAAAACTAACTCGCCTTCTCATTTACAAAACTACAAAGAGCTTCATATCCTTACAGAAATACATCATCAATGACAAAAATGTTTTTACAACAACCCACCAACCTCACACATATCCAACCCAAATAAATTCTGGCAATCTATTAACCAAATATTGCATCCAGGTAACCCCTCGTCTACTAAACCCCAGTAATACCCCCCAAGAAACAGCATCCCTCTTTAACACCTATTTCATTGAATCCATCAGTAAAATAGTTAAGCCCACAAACTCTGAAACTAAACCAGTCAACCTTCCAGACACTCCCACAACCTCTAAATGTACAAATTATTTCTTTCTTAAACCAGTACCTACCAGCTACATAAAATGCTTAGGTTCATAGGTTCATAGGTTCATACTAGGCTATCTGCCCGAGGGCATTTACAAGCCTAGCCCATAGTTTTGTGGCTTACGCCACCCCTTTAGTATGGGGAACTATACCCATTATTTTGCTGTGCCTCTGTTGAGCAGTGACACTGAGGTAATCCCTGGGGTATATCTGCGATCTCCCATCCATTGGTCAAGATTTCTCTTGAACAAGGCCAGCGAGGTGCTCTGCCTCACATATACCGGGATTTTATTCCACAGCATAGGGAGTCTTTGGGTGATGAATCTATCCCTCCAGCGCGTCCTATTAATAGCCGTGTCGAGGTTTAAGTCTCGCCCTTGTGGCTCTGACGGATCTAGATTTTTGAGGTGAAGCATATTCATCAAATCTGGGTTTGACATGGCCTTGTATGTTAGGCAAAGGTCACCTCTGAGCAAGCGGTGGCGACTGAATAGAGCTGGAGTTCTTTCAGTCGGGCAGCATAGGACAGATGTTTGAGACCCTTTATCCTTTTGGTGAGGAACTTTTGTGGCCTCTCCAGCTGCTGCAAGTGTCGGGTCAGATACATTCCGAATGGGGCATTGTACTCAATCATTGGTCTGATGAGTGATGAGTATAGGGAGACTATGACCTCCCTTGATCTAGATGAGAATCCCTTCATGATAAGGTGGGCAATGTAGAAGGTCTTCCTAACTACTTTAGCTACATGGGTGTCGAATGACAGACTACTATCAACCTGGGTCCCCAGGTCCCTGATAACTTCTTCTATGCTCAGTGGAT
Organism: Protopterus annectens; assembly: GCF_019279795.1. Taxonomy (NCBI): domain Eukaryota; kingdom Metazoa; phylum Chordata; order Ceratodontiformes; family Protopteridae; genus Protopterus; species Protopterus annectens. The sequence goes on along the minus strand of NC_056725.1, from coordinate 252,047,843 downwards.
TGCCACCTATTTGGTAGCTAGGGGTAACCTTGTTTTTCCCGAAGGGTATGACTATGCATTTTTTGGCATTTAACTTTAGGCCATGGCTCTGGCACCAGTTATCCGTTTCTGTGAGACCCTTCTGAAGGATATCTGTGTCAGATGTGTTTTCTACTATGGCCAGTTTGCAGTCATCTGCAAACTTTGTCAGCCATAACCCTCCTGTGTTTGCTTGTACTTCGGAAAAGTAGATGCCAAACAAGAGTGGGCCCAGGACTGAGCCCTGTGGTACACCACTTGTGACAGGCTTTGAGTCTGACATGGCGCCAGCAACTCTGACCCTGTGGGTTCTGTCACTCAGCCAGTTTGCAACCCATCTTGTGATGTATGGGTTAACATTTAAGCTGATGAGTTTTCAATGATACCCGAGTGGGGTATTGTATCGAAGGCCTTCGCCAGATCGAGGTAGGCTGTATGGACTGCCTTTCCCTCATCAATGGCTTTGGTGACTGTTTCGAAAAAGTCAACCAAGTTTAGAAGGCATGATCTGCCTTTGACAAAGCCAAACTGGGATGGATCCAAAGTCTGCAAATTCCCTATGTCTTTATTTATGAGGTCCATTATGATCCTCTCCATGGCTTTGCAGATAAGGCTTGTCAAGCTAATGGGCGGTAATTTCCAGGGTCGGTGGAGGCACCGCCTTTGTGAAGTGGGACCACAGTTGCAGTGCGCCACTCCTGGACGTATCCAGAGGTAAGACTATGATTAAACAGCTGTCCTAGCTGTGGGTTTAATTCCTCGTTGAGTTCGTGGAGCACACAGCCGGGGACACCATCAGGTCCCATGGATGCTGTGTTTTTGCTTTGGAGAGCAGTTCTCACTTGGGCGTTGGAGATGTTTGGGGGCTGCAATCGCTTGGTATAGATATCTCTCCTTTTGGGGAGGGGAGAAGTTTGCACTGAACCTGTCAGCCAGTATGTTGGCAATGTCTGTAGGATCAGTAATCTTCACATCATTTTGAACTAGTTCTGAGCATATCTGGGAGGTTCCTCCCAGGTTTCTAACATAGCTAAAGAAGGCCTTATGATTGTCTTTTGAGTCTTTAGCTATTTTTCTCTCAAAATTTGCTTTGGATGATTTTATGAGAGCTCTTAGTTTTTACTTATAGTGATCAAGGGTGTCTTACCTTTTAAGGATTTTGCTCTATCTTGTAGTAGCTTCCTCCTTTTGTTGTAGAGTTTGTTTATGGCTGGGGTCCACCAGACTGGACGCTTGCCTTTGGTACAAAGAGTCTTTGTTTTGCTTGGGATTGCCTTATCCATGCAGTCCTGCAGGTGCTGGTAGAAGGCATTTGTAAGTGATTCAGCGGCTTGAGTACTGTTTTCCGCCGGCTCGGCGGCCTTAAAGGAGACCACACTAGTCTTTAGAAGTGTGAAGTCGGCTTTCGAGAAGTTCTTTACTGTGGTCTTTTATTTCAGGTGGGGGTGGGATGAGGACCTCCAGCGAGATTAGTTTGTGATCTGATCTCACCAGTGAGGGTATACTTCGGTGTTGAACATTGTGCTCCCATGTTCGTGATGATGAGATCAAGTATGTTTTCTCCTCTTGTGGGGATGGTGACTAGTTGTTCCATGGCATTTGAGTTTATGAATTCCAGGAACTTTTGGGCTAGGGTGTTTGGGCTTGAGTAGTGTTCCCAGTCAATATTAGGGTAATTGAAGTCACCTAGTATGATGGTGTTTGGTGATACATTTATCCCCTCTAGTGTTTTCAGGAAGGCCATGTGAGGTTCCTGAGTTTGTGAGGGTGGCCTGTAACATGCTACAATTTGCAGAGCAGTCTTGCCTATGGTTAATTGCACCTGGATGGTCTCCGATGCATTGTGCGTTGCCACCAGTCTTGAGGTGTGGGTGTCTTTGATGAATATGGCTACCCCCCCTCCTTTCTTGGTATTGTCCGGATTTTGGTTTGAGCTTACTGCTCAAACCAAAACCCTGCTTCCCCACAGTTGATAACCTTCCTCCACACTTTTTTCAAATAGCAGCTAACTCTCTAGCCTTTCCTATCTCCATAGTTATCAACTGCTCTATCACTGAATCTAAGGTTCCCTCTATCCGGAAAAAATTCTTTACCTTACCAATTCACGAAGGAGGTAACTCCACTGAACTTGCAAACTTCAGGCCAGTAGCGATTTTATCACCTCTCTCTAAAACATTAGAAAAATGCATGCACAAGCAAATCCTTGACTACCTACTACAAGAAAACGTACTCATCCCCACTCAACATGACTTTTTCTCAAAACATAGCACATATACAGCCCTCATATCCTTTATCAACACCATCTCCCTGGCTAGAGATACAAACAAACTTTTGTCTTGCCTCTTCCTTGATCTCTCTAAAGCATTCAATACAGTTTCCCACCCCCTCTTGCTGGCCAAACTCTCTGATCTCAATTTTTCCACTTCAACTATTTCCTGGTTCTCTAGTTACCTCAATGAATGACAGAAAAGAGTAAAATGTCTCTCATCACACTCCCCTACACTTCCAATTAAGATGGAAGTTCCCCAAGGATCTATTCTTGGCCCATTACTCTTTAACATCTTTATTAATGTACTCTATACTTCCTGCCACAGTCATCACTTGTGCAATATGTAGATGGCTCTATAGTCATCACCATTACTGACACCCTCTCTGAACCAAATTCCATTACTCAAAAATCCTTCATATCCTCTGAAAACTGGCTTACAAAGAACTGGTTAATCCTAAATCCAAAAAAAAGACTAAACTCTTATAGGTTCATAGGTTGGTACTAGGCTATCGGCCCTAGGGCCTATACAAGCCTAGCCATAACAATTCCCTGGCTATTTCTTCCCACAATATTTACTTCTTCTTACTTTTTCTTCCAAAAATCCATAGCCATCTCAAATCTGCTTTCTCTCGCTCATCTCTCAACAGCACTCCAATCACAGTTGAATCAAACACTAAGCTTCTTAGGGTCATAATGGATGACCAACTCAAATTTGACATTCACGTACATAACTGCATCAAAAAAAAAAAAAAAACGCATCAAATACATGGTCTTCTTTATAGAAATAAAAAAATTCCTGTCTAATGAAGCCAAAGTCACCCTATCCCATGCCTACCTTCTCCCAAACCTATTTTATAGTTCACAAATTCTCACCAACCTTCAGAACTTCTACTTAACAAAATTAGAAATTACTTAAATAAGGTTCCCAGATTCACTGCTAATAAATCCTATACATCTCACCACTGTCTTTCTCTTAAAAGTTGTCCTGGTTAGAATTCCCCCACCAACTACTTCTCTGTCAGCCTCAGATAATTCATTCCATCCTGTATCTGCCCTCTTTCTGTTCCAACATCTCCTCACTTGTCTCCCTCTACACTCCTCCCAGGAGTCTCTGAAGCATTGACCAAAGTATTAAGCAACCAAATCAATTCAAAGCTGCAAATAGAAACTTTCTAAGAAGTATCTGAACCTACCATTGCACTCACCTTCCTGTCTACCATTACCTCCTCAGCTATCTCCTTCCCCCCTCTCCCCCTTTTTTTCTCTCATCCCCATTCAGCAACCTTAACTGTTGAAACTGACTTGCAAATAGCTTTGACTACCTACTAAAAGTTTCTGTTCAAATATGATTTTGTCTAAATTATTTAACAAAAAATCTAGAGGTCGATATTGCTTTCTGACATTCCTTTTAGATGTTGCTATGTAGCTACAACCTTTCAAACTGTGCTCTCGATAATGACTGTATATTTTTGTAAAAACCCTGGTGCCTCAACATTACAAATTGTTAACTATGAACTAACTTTTAAATATTGTACTATAGTTTGCATATGTGTTAATTATGGAACATTTCTCTCAGGGCCTTTGCTGAAAAAGGGTGACAGCTCAGTCGGACTAACCTGGTCAACAAATGTCAAATAAATAATAACAATAAATAAATTCAAAGTGCTTGTGACATTATGGGTGCTTTTAGAGTTGAACAATAAGCATACAGAAGGATATTTGACTAAAAGCAAACAGACTGTTAAAAGTGAATGAAAATGTCATACAATTATATCTGCTGTAAAGTCTGTTTCACCTTAACTGTGTCTGGTATGCTTAGAGTGAAAGATGATTTCAGAGGGGTTTCTGTAAGTTGTATGTTAGTGTATGGTACTCTATGATGCATTCTAATGCATGTACTATAGATAAGGCCAGAATGAAGAGGTATCTGTAGTTTACTGTGATTAACCTGTATTGTCTGTGTTACACTTATGGAAAGTCATGAATTCCAAGGTATTCTATATGTTGCAAGTTTCAAGCATAGTTTCAACAAATCCACAAAGCCGTTTGCAAGGGCACCAAAAAACAAACTAGTAAGAAAGAACGGTGCCCAAATAGCAGTAGAAACACCATAAGCTCCACACAAAATTCCATACAATGATACCAGGTACCAAAATCATTATTTGTTAAGCACTTTCATCCCCTGTATAAACCTCGGGGACTTCATCAGAACTAAATTACCCCTTTAAAGTCACATCCTTTATATACTTAAGTAGTTGATCAATTAAACAATTAAATAATTAAAATAAAAACATTTAAAGGTACACCACTCAGTAACATAAGAAATCATTACATACTGTAAATAGATGCTTTCCTTTAAAAATATATTCATTTAAAAAATATATAAAATTTGTTTTCAAGCAATGTCTTATAAACACACATTGAAAAATATTAAAAATCAACCAAACGAATGTTGTTGTTTGTTACTTAAAACATTAAGGCTTTTTTTCTCAGAAGTGGTACCAAAGAGACATAATCATTTAATTCAGGTTCAACTAAGGGATTAAGCCTTATAATCCAATGTAACTCTCTTAAATCAACCTGAAGTTCACACCAACTACCTCCTAAGCTGTGTGGAACCACTTCTAAAATTCCAAACTTAAATTTTGTGTCCCCTTGGAAAATTAGTGTATGCCTATACAAGGCATTATTGGTATTTCCTTTGGCAATAGCGTATAGGTGCTCATATATTCTAGTTCTAAATTTCCTCTCTGTTTTGCCAACATACAAATGTGAACTTGTTTGGCAAATAGAAATATAAATGACACCTTTTGTATTACAATTACCTTTGTGTAAAGGAATACCTTTACTGATACCTTCAATGTATACCACATCATTTTCCAAAATAAAGGGACGTTGATTATATCAACCACATTTAGTGATACCCTTGATAATCAAAGTTCTAGGGGAAATTACGTGTTCCTTCAGATATTTAAAGTTTTTACCAGCTTTGTACACAAAGCTTGGTACTTGCCCTAAAATATTAAATATATCCATGTTGCCTTTAAAAATATTCCAATTCCTTTTGATGATATCCTTAAGTGTTCTTTCCCCGTCTCATATGGGATAACTATACTCATATTGTACCCCCCCATTCCTGTCTGTTTGCTATTATCATTTTGGACAGTCACACCACTACTAAGTAGGGGGTTATATTTTGTCCCCCATCCTTCTTCCATTTGTTTCACTATACTATCAGGTATTCTATTGGGGTACCCCATTACTTTGAACATATCAGTGATGTTTCCTACCTCATCCAAAAATGTCCCTCTAGTGGAACACATTCTTGCTGCTCTTACCAACTGACCTTTGAAAATATTTCTCTTGGTATAGAAAGGGTGTCAGCTTTGAAAATTGAGGTAGCTGTTGGAAAAGATTTCCTTCTTATATATTCTAGAGGTCAATCTTTTGTTGGACCTATCCCTTGAAATCATCACATCTAAATAGTTAATCTTGTCAATAGAATGGTTAGCTGTAAATTTAAAATATGGACATATTTGATTTAAATAGTCCAAAAAATCATTAAGATCAACCTGAACATCATTCCAAAGAATTACAATATCATCCACAAAACGAATGTAAGTTACCCAAGACTGTTGGTAACCACATGTAAAGATATACCTCTTTTCCCAGGAGTAAAGAACCAAATTGGCATAAATGGGGGCACATGTTGCCCTCATTGCCACTCCATTTGTTTGCCTGTAAAATTTACCTTCAAAGGTGAAATAATTGTTGGACAAAATATATTCCATGACTGCCATAAAGAAATTAATCACAGTATCAGTAAATCTAGTCAGTTCCCTAATGGCATCATAGAATAGATCCAAACCCTCCCTATGGGGAATAGAGGTACTAAGTCCACTACATCAATAGTGGAAAAAATTATATTGTCGTACCATCTTTCATTAATTTTAGACAGGAAATCCCAAGAGTCTGAGTAAATAATCAACAGAATCAACTGAATCCTTCAAGATTCTATCCACAAAAGTACATAAAGGGTAAGTGGAACTATTACATGCTGAAATAATAATCCTGAATGGAGGTTGTTGAATACACTTGTGCACTTTTGGGATGCCAAAGGCTGTTGGTACTAAAAGATGTTCTGTTTTCAAAAAACTGTACAAGTCCTCTGAGATGACTTTCTGAAATAGAGAGTCATCCAGGAATAGTTGGATCTTCCTATTTGCTTGGGTGACCTCATTCCTAGAAGAAATCTGATATTTTTCAGTTTCAGAAAACATCATAGTAAGTTGGTTAGCATAGTCCATGTTGTTGTAAAGAATCAAACCCCCACCCTTGTCAGGCTTTATAATTCTAACCAATTTATCTGTTCTAAATTGGTTTAGAAGTGTGTGCTCTTCCCTAGTTAGGTTAAAACATTTTTTTATGTTTAAAGTGTCTAAATTCTTTCTGAGTATTCACCTGACATGCTTTTTCGAAAGCCAAAATTACAGGGTGGAGTGGTGGGTTAAAGCAACTTTCTTTTTTCAATTTCTGACTGTCCAAATTAATGTTAGCTTCTTCTCTTTTAAACAGAATCTTAAAATTAAATTTTCTAGTGTATAATTTTAACTCTGCGATGATGTCCACTGTATCCAACCTAAATGTAGGGACATATTTAAACACCTTCCTAAATAAGGAGAAAAAAGTTTAGTCCAACCCCTGCTCGGTGTAATTATAGATGTTAAATCCACCCATTGTGGCACATTTACCTTCATGTGTTAACTCAATGTTTTCACTTACTCCTAAAGAATCTACATGCGGTTATTTCTGTAACCTCCCCTGTTGTTCCCTCTGTTGTTGTTTCTGGGTGTATGGGTGTCCCTAAAAAAACTCTCTGTGTGTTCCTATTTTCTATGCATTTAGACCTTCTAAGAGTTGGAAAATTTGTTTCGTATTGATCTGAAAACTGGTCATAACCAGTACCCTCCTCATCAAAAAAACTTTCATTATGTGGTGGAATTGGTTGGGGGTCATGTGCACCATTTGCATCACTTTGTCTAATATCAGTTTGAGTCCCTGTAAACCATCTGGGTAGGGGGGTACACATGTTTTTCTAAATAGTTGCCATCCCTTAATAATTTTTTAGTTTTACATTCTAAATTAAGCTTAACACTATTGTCAACCTTCTCAAAAATCCGTTCATAATGTGCAATATTAAACTCAAACAACAAATCATTTGTAACTAGAGCATTCATTTTATCTAGTTCATCCAACATTGATTTAATTCATTTATTATTTGTTTTTATTATAATATCCATTAGTTCCAGACCAAAATGGTCAAAGAGAGCAAATAGTTCTTCAGTATCACAATTATTGGCCTCTATCCCATTAGGAAATGTATATACTCTAGGGCTTTTCGGTACATGTCTCTTCTTATGACTTTCCTGTAAATATGGATTGTTACATTGAATGTCACGTACCTTTTGCAGCAAATTTTTAAAGTCCCTCATTGTGGTGCTGAAAGTTTTAAATTCCTGCCCCACTACTTGCTGTAAATCCTTTTCTGGAAATAAAACATCCCTCATAATTCGTTCTCTAAAATTCAAAAGGGATGTGTGGCTAGCTGCTGTGTTTATGATGTTTCCACCATTTATTTGTGGCTGCATATTGACATCTTGTGTACTATTCGAGAAATCACCCTGATTTACAAGCCTTGAGTGGGGAAACGTTAAGTACTTTCTTCGTACGTCCCCTTGGGTGAAACAGTTCCGGGTGTTATGAAATGAATCCATCCTTTTGGTTAAATCAGCTACCTGTTGAGTCAAAACAGCAATAGCTGCAGTTAAATCAATTCCTGTAGAATCCAAGTTGACCGGGGAACCATTCAAACTGTTCAATAAAACATCATTAGAGGCAGGCATCCTCCCTCAGTTTTCGTCAGTGCTACCATCCATTGTTCCGTTCACCAAGAAATGGAGCAAATAGTCAGTGGCAAAGCAAAAAAGTCAACAAATATGTGGAAATTGCAAATGGAGACTCAGTCCATGCACCTTTTGTCTCCAATCACCAACTTGTGTCAGCCGTGTAACACTGTTGAAGTCAAACGGATATAAAATTCCAACAAATCCACAAAGCTGTTTGCAAGGGCACCAAAAACAACCTAGTAAGAAAGAACGATGCCCAAATAGCAGTAGAAACACCATAAGCTCCACACAAAATTCCATACAATGATACCAGGTACCAAAATCTTTATTTGTTAAGCGCTTTCATCCCCTGTATAAACCTCGGGGACTTCACCAGAATTAAATTACCCCCTTAAAGTTACATCCTTTATATACTTAAGTAGTTGATCAATTAAACGATTAAATTATTAAAATAAAAACATTTAAAGGTACACCACTCAGTAACATAAGAAATCAGAAACCAGTTCTGAGAAAAAAAGCCTTATTTTTTTTTAAGTAACAAACATTTGTTTGGTTGATTTTTAATATTTTTCAATATGTGTTCATAAGACATTGCTTGAAAACAAATTTTATATATTTTTTAAATGAATATATTTTTAAAGGAAAGCATCCATCTACAATATGTAATGATTTCTTATGTTACTGAGTGGTGCACCTTTAAATGTTTTTATTTTAATTATTTAATTGTTTAATTGATCAATTACTTAAGTATATAAAGGATGTGACTTTAAGGGGGTAATTTAGTTCTGATGAAGTCCCCGAGGTTTATACAGGGGATGAAAGCGCTTAAGAAATAAAGATTTTGGTACCTGGTATCATCGTATGGAATTTTGTGTGGAGTTTATGGTGTTTCTACTGCTATTTGGGCATTGTTCTTTCATGCATAGTTTGCAAATGCATTCGGATGCTTAGTACAATAGCCATAGTTGTTAGTACATTCAATCTGAAATATAGACAACATAAGGATGGCTTTGGCAGTTCACTATTTACTGTGTTGATATGTAAAGTAATGAGTGTGTGGCACAAGGGTTGTGTGCTTGTCCTGTAGTTGTTGTTCTGTCCTCTGCAATAGGTTCAGATCCCACATGTGACCTATACAGATAAAGTAATATATTATTACATGCAATGATGTTGTGACAGGTTGTACATATTTAGATGCTGTTTTCCTATCCATTATGTTCTTAAATACATAACAGTAATATATATGATAAAGGATTATTTTGCATAACTCACATCAGTAGGGAGAGCAGGAGAGCAGAGCAAGTAACTTGACAAATGCATATAACATCATTGTGTCAGTTGTCAGCCTCCATAGAAAGTATTGCATCTGCATACAACACTTCCTAATGTCTAACTGAACTAGGGGCAGCAATTTTTCTCAATGTGAGAATGGCATTATAATTGAAGATATGTGCCAGCATGGACAAAGCTGCCTTGTAAGGTGGGAAACACTGTGTGAAGAAATGAGGTTTGGTCTAAATTGACTAACATGATCAATGTTGTTGGTGCTCCCAGTAGATCATATGAGGCCTGCCATTAACCTTACTCAGCCATGATCTTCTCAACTGCTAACCGAGTATGCCAGTATGAGAAGATGAGGAATGCCACAGGAGGTGGTCTACCATTATGTCCCCCACCTCTCAACTGTACAGATTTTAACAGAATATCCAGATTTTTGCCTCATATTTTTAGTCTATATCTCATAAAATTGTGGTTTTCTGTCAAATCATTGAGTTCTGAAATCAGAAAATAATGATGACCATTTGAGTTTCAGACTTCGTACCTTTCAGAAAATTGATGCTAATGAAAAAACTGTTATTCTATCAAATTTCTAAGTTTGTAAGAGCAATATTTAAAAATTGCCCCTATTTTTGGACCCTTGTCCCCTCATTATTTATGACTTTGTCCAGATTTCTTGCTCTAAGAGGTTGAGAAATATGCCCAGACATTATCATAATTTTCCTGGCAACACATCATACCACCAGTTGTGATCATTGTATACCCAATGGAGGTATTGAAGCTGGTGTTCTAAGACATACATGTAAATCATAACTTTACCTCCATTGCAGCATATACACTACTGCAATCTTTAACAGAATGCACAAATTAGTCATATATCACTATATTATTTTGTTCAGCAGCACAACTGTATAGGGAAGATGGTCACACAAAGGACATGGATTCCCAACATAAGTGTTATTGCCTATTGTGTTAACAATGTAATATATACCCAGGGCTTCAAACAATATGTGTAATGTTTGACTTTGTCAATTGTATAAGTTCATCAAGATTTACACAGCATCAACCCATGTCATGTAAGTGTCTCCATATACTATTATTGTGATCCATAGCTTTCTGTGTCTCTGTCACTTGTCATGACAGTGAATTATGCTCACATGTTAATTTGTGTATGTCACTGTCTCCCATTCGATTCTCGGCTGGAGCGCCTTCTGTGTGGAGTCTGCATGTCCTCCCCATGGTCGAGTGACATTAAAGACATGCAGGTAAGTGTGAGCGTGAATGGGCATGCCTTCGTTGAAGGTTGGGCATTGGGCTGGCAACTCAGCACAGTAAAAACTACTGCCAATCATGAGTGGACCAGAGTTCTGCTGTGGCAACCCCTAACCGGGAAAAGCCGAAAGTCACTCTATATTACAGATGCATCATCTCAATATGTGACCCATGAACATGCACCTACAGGCAGACCAGGTATGGTTGGACACTTGTTTATAGGGTACAGCAAATTTGAGCACAGATATGATGTATGTTATTCATGATGCTTTTTTTCCTCACTGAACAACATCTGGACATGTTTACTGTTTGCTATATAAGTGTCTATATATGCTGTTAATTTGCACTGTATTTGTAACATGCCTTTGCCTGCAGTCATGACTGTATTGCATTCTCACATATTGATGTTAGTGTGCCTTATCATCCTACAGGATCTACATTGCACGTGATGATACAGTGCCCAAACAGGGATGATATAAATGGTAAGACATTCCATATGTCTAATGCATGTCAGTATTGATGATCACGTCTGTGTACTTCCTGACTTTGGTGTTCTTCATCACATGCTTAGGACAACAGCACCCTTCACATCAGCCTCAGCTAAATGGTATGTGTCTATAGTATCTTTTGTGTTTTAAACCTCTGTTGGAATGCAGCATGATGGTCATTATTTGCTTACAGATGATGTATTGGTATATATGTTTCCTCAAGACACGTTCAGTTCAAACCTCACCACCGGCAGTGGAGTTTCACCAGGACATGTTAGGTATGTTTTACTATTTTATTTAATCCCATTTGTCAGCTGTGCAATATGTAACATACATGAAATCTCTCTGAAATAAGGCACCATTTACCTTCTCAGCTGCATCATGTATTGTTTATGCTTGTAATTAACCTGCGTCATCTGTCTCTTCATTTAGCCAATCCACTGCCTGCCTCCTCCAGTAGCCCGTCCACTGTTCCTGAGTTGGGATGTGATGTGGATAACTGTGACAGCACAGCCCATGCCACACAGGCCTAGAAAGGGACAGCCATGTGGATCATGCTGCATCCTCAGATATTGAGGACAATGTGGCTGGACATTCTAATCGTATGATCAGCCAGATCTTTGCCCCATGCAGATTCAGGTGATCATGATGACTCTTACGCACAACTGAGAGGTACTGTCCATCACTAGACACATACGAGTGAGACTGCTGTGCATGGATGTGTTGCAGAGGGTGTCTGACTACTATTACAGGTGAATGAATGTTCCTAGGGACATCATGGAGCTGACCTTCATGCTCTTGCCCATTCAACCAATCATGTAGCACACCAGCTACATGTGTTACATGAAGGTCAAGAGTGCAGCCATGGTGAGATCTTGGCTGCATTAGCTGCACAGCAGGACAGTGTGTTATCTGTTGCACAGTCCATTGAAAATCTTATTATGGTGGTGTTAGAGCAGTGCCTTAGTACTAATCAGATATTGCATGCCCTAACATTACTTATCAGAGTACCTCCAGTGGACAGAGGCTGAACCCCCTCTCATTAGACCCACACTTGGCCATTGGGCATCAATGTCTCTACTGCAGTGTGCACATACATCTGCTGATAGCCATTCCATTATGAGCTCAGCAGCCATGTCCAGATGGTCACATTGCAATTATGTTACATCCCACACTACACCTGCAAGTATCACCACATCCAACTCATCCATTGAGCAACATGGTCCGAGTGTTTCCAGATGTGATAAAAACAGCCAGGAATGCAGTATGAGCCGTACTTGTGGGCATCCCAGACTGCATTAGTGTAACACTGACAGTTGATCCAATGTGTGTCCTGATGTGTCATCTTAACTCTGTGACACTGGTGAACACTGTTCCGATCACTCTCACAGTAATGGTTCTGCGGTTGTTGACATGTCTGATGCTATTTATTTTATACTTTGTATGACATATGTGAATAGAGTCATTTGTGGAATTGCATTACATGACTGATATTGAATATGTCACTGATAATATTGACAACAATAACGCGCTATGAGATATTATGCTTTAATGTTTGCATCTTTCTTAGTGAACAGATGTGACTTATGTTTTCCTTACAGTCTGCCTTGTTGTCTGCCATTCACACACATGCACAGCTATACCTCTGTAACCATACCGATGTCATGTTATGGCATTTTTATATTGTCCTGCACATGACTAACATCAGAATTAATTGCCTTTCTGTGTACCTGTTTCAATTTTCAATTGCCATGCTTACTTACATTTCCCATGTGTGCTTTCCCATATCTGACTGAATCTGCACATAGATGTGTATATATAGCTATATCTATATCTATCGATCTATCTGTCTATCTATCTAACTATATGTTCCTGTATCAGCAACATGGCCATATGTTGTAGGTATGCTGTCTGATCAATATTATTGCTGCTCTGCATGTCTGCACATACATTTCATGGAAATGATTCACACTGCAGTGATACTATGTGTAGCTGAGACAACAATGTTATTGTACTTCCAATGTTTTTGCATATGTATATGTCAATGCATTCCCATACATATCATAAATGTCACTATCTCATGAGTGTACCTACTGAATGGATAATAGTCTATGGTATTGCTTTGTATGATGATATCCTACCAGTCCAATGACTACTTCTGTTGTGAACACTTCCTGTGTCCCACACATGTGCCTGTGTGTTCCTCTTTGGTGATGTACATTGCAGAGAGTTTTCCTGGATTGCTCTTTCCTCTCTGTGTTTTGTATCTGTTCATAGTGCTATACATTAAGATTAGGTTATGAATGATACTCACTTTGTACAACTGGTGGGACATTTCCATTGGTTGTAAATTGTGCTGCCGTTTTTGGGAAACATGTGAACATCAGTGTTTACTCTTTGTACATATGTACCTGTGGCCAGTCATGACTCAAAGGTGTATGTCAGATGCTGTCATGTTGCCTGAAACAGGACTTGTGACCACATCACCCATCACCCATGCTGTTTTCCTGTATCCCCCCATGACCTCCTGAGCCTCCTCTGACAGCTGTGGAACATCTGGGGCTTTTGGGATAGATCACCCATATCTGCCACTGGCAAATTACCATGTTATACTGTTAACTTGTTGTGTAGCATGGCATACACAGTAATCATCTGTCAGCCTTTTCAGGTGTGTATTGCAGTGCACAACCAGATGTGTCCAGACATCTGAATCTAAATTTCAGCACTCCAAGCACACACTCAATGATGGTGTCATTAACCATGACTCTAGTGGATAACTGCAGTCACCTGTTTGTGAGAAAGAAATGGCACATACATTGTTATTATGTATACTCTTGACAGGTCTGGATTCTGTTTACAACATAGTTGCATTGCTGTACTTTCCAAGTAGTAGTCCTTCTGATATTTCACAATTTTTGAAGGATGCTGTCAGACCACTTTCTCAGCATATAGTGGCATGGATGCCCTCAGACCACTTTCTCACCATATAGTGGCATCATGTACACTCCCAGGGTGTGTTGCCATGTTTGTTATGATGCTACTTGCTGTGCATACCACCTCACAATTAAGCAATGGCCACTCCTTTCTATTTATGTAAGTTTTTGCTTCAGCAACCACAGGGTTTTGATAGAAACATGGGTGCAGTCTATTGCAATGAGTACACGGGGGACGTTTGCATGGGGTAAAAATTGTGTATGACATTCCTGCACTCTATGACTGTGGCTGGAAAGTAGGTGTACTTGTCCATGTTGATGCACATTGCTGACAGGAACTGGAAGATGATGTGACTGGCAGCTGTCTGGGACACTCATACTGCATCTCCCATATGCCATTGAAATTCCCCTCTTGTCAGTATACCTAAGTCCAGGCATACATTGGTTTTGACAGGTATGGGGGTTACCTCGCAAGGTGCGTGTACACATGTGCAGGGCACACATGTTACAGCCTGCACCTGCTCTCTGTGTGCATGTGTACATGCTTATTATTTCTTGATCAGAGAGCTGGCTTAGAAGTAGCCTTGCTGGCTTTCTAGCTTGCTGCCTTCTAAGATGCATTGCTAGATCTTCCTCTATGGCTATCAGTACCCCAGCCTACTGTAATGCATTACACACCTGTTGCAGTATATATATATATATATATATATATATATATATATATATATATATATATATTTGTAATGATGCATATTCCAGAGCTTTTGCTTGTAGTAATAAATGTAGCCTCTGCACTTTGTCGCATTTATGTTGCGTTGGGCACATTCACTATGTTTTGGAATCTGGTGGGCATGAGCATTTTCTGTAATTATCTTATGCTGAATAAATAATTCCTATTGCTTGCTTAAGCATACTTTATGGAATCATGCCAGCCATTCATGTGCTGAAGCTTTCCTTTGATGTGCTGCTCTGTATGCAAATTTCTTTTGTCATCCATCTCTTTCTGAAGATCGATGGTGAGATGAGTCGATTGTACTTCAGCTTGAAGCCTCATATAATCATATAAAATTCATTTTATTGAATATGTGCATAATTTCAATTTCAGTTTATACCAGATCAGTTAATGCACCTTTTCATTAGTTATGTATATATATATATATATATATATATATATATATATATATATATATGTGTGTGTGTGTGTGTGTGTGTGTGTGTGTTTATTTTACTTTATTAAATAGAATAATTGCCCTGAGCAGTCCTCACTAAACTCATATTTATGTATCTGTTTCTGTGTTTGTTCTACTTTGTTAAAAAGATTAATTGATTAATTGCACAGAGCAGGCTTCACTAAAATTCTTATTTTTAAGTATCTGTTTTTCTGTTTATTTCATTTTGCTAAATAGAGCAATCCGACTGTGTGTTCTTCACTACATTTCTCATATTTATGCATTTCTTTCAATGCTTAGTTCACTTTGTTAAACAGACTAATTCCACCATGCTGTCTTCACTTCATTTCTCATATTTATGTATTTGTTTCTATGTTATAAACCAACTGGGCAGTATACATTTACAGGTGAAATTTCGAGTGAAACTCTTCACTAATGAATATATTGTATATGCAAAATAGTATCACAAAGCATTACACAGATTGTAATAAAAGAAGGAAGATTTCTGAAGAAAGATACAGCTATAATACAGATTGCTTTGTAGTTATCTCCTGTCAGGTATCCTTTATGTACCATGTGTGTACAAATGCTGCCATCCAGAGATATGTATATTGCTGATATCCATGAATTTTATATGAAACTATCAGCTCTCTGGCAGACTAGTATGCCTTTGTCTGACTAGACTGCGATAAATTAGCAGGCATAAGAATATCATGCATATGACATCAGATAAAAAGATTGAGCTGCTAGAATTCCATAGGAAAGGGAAACTCTGACCCATGCCTGGGCATTGAAGTATGGACCACCAGGATCTGACCACCTTGTGCTCCATGCTGTTGTCACTGTCACTAGATGAACAAGGAGTGTCCATACAGTTAGGTACGTGGTTTCTGCCTACAGCAGTTTTTCCTCTCAGCTATGAAGTCACGATTAATGTGATTTTTAAACACACAAGCATCTAACAAAGTAGAAATCATGAATTCAGTTTTGTAGTAATGACTCATCAGGAAAGGAAAATGCTGATCTTTGTCTTGGGATTGGATCTAAGAACCCCTTGCATTTTGTGTGGTTAGTACTGCCACTAGACCAAAATGGAGTCCCTGGACAGTTTTGTGCCTGGATCCTCTAAGATCAGTTTTTCTTTTCATTAGAAAACTACCATAAAGATGATTATAAACACAGCAGCATTCAATATCTAATCAAAATTATACAATGGTATACATAAATTAATGATAATTAGCACACATCATGAAAACTGAATTTTAATTAACCTTTCCACTAGGTCTAGATCCTTTTGTAGTTACTATTATGTATTTTTGATTTCACAAGTAAAGTCATGGAGAAAAATAGAAGTTAGTCAGTCGTGCTGAAGCATAGCAGTACAATCAGTACTGAAAAACAAGAAATCTGAACAAAATGACTGATACAGTATCTGCAACATAGAAAACAAGAAAGAAAATTGAAATATTATTTATGCTTGATGCCACTGCCATTTTAAATAATTAGTATATAAATGTTATGTTTATTGAAGTAGAAAAGTAAGTAACAGAGATTTTCTAGTGGGAAAAACACCTCTTAATTAGCCTTCTTACAAGACCATTATGGATTTGCAGAAAAGGTCTAGGAAATTTAACAAATACATTTAACAATAATTAGGCAAACTGGTGGTTCCCTATTAGGCCGTCGCAGATGCAAGTTGTTGAATGCGTCTTTGTCGAACAGTAAAGCGTGAAAAGGCAAAATAGCGAAGCAGAGTTTCGGCAAATTATTTCCCTGGGAAAGAATTTGTTTGGCCTCTTTCACTACTTTGCCTTTTTGGCACTGTAGTGCGATCTCAGAGTTGACATATTTAAATAGGGGGGGGTGTGGGGGGCACATTAGGCAATTAGGCAAACTGGTGGTTCCCTATTAGGCCATCTCAGATGCAGGTTGTTGAATGCGTCTTTGTTGAACAGTAAAGCGCAAAAAGGCAAAATAGCAAAGAGGAGTTTTGGCAAATTATTTCCCTGGGAAAGAATTTGTTTGGCCTCTTTCACTACTTTGCCTTTTTGGCACTGTAGTGCGATCTCAGAGTTGACATATTTAAATAGGGGGGGGTGTGGGGGGCATAGCCCCCCACGTTAAGTAATGTTTTACTGTTTTTTTTTTTTTTTTTTTTTCGGAACAGCGATTGTTTTCCATTGGAAAATAATTGCTGTTCTGAAGTGTCGACATTGTAAGCTTTCGCTTACATGGGGTCGATTATGTGTTGTTCGTTCTTCTGAGCGTGTGATATGATAATATAGACCCAAACTGGTATCTACATTTTCTTTTTCAATATCTTTTATTTAACGATTGTTTTGTAATAGAAATAGACATAAACACTAGCATTAAAAAGAGCTAATTAACAGTAAAACTATACACAGCCAATTATATACAACTGTCAGGCACGTTTAGTTATATAAAAAAGATATGCTTCCTCTGCATTTTGAAGTAGAGAAAGAGAGGAAAAAAGGCAATAGAAGTAAAAGAGATTATGTGGAAGGATAAGTAATAGTAAAGCAAAGTTAGTGACATGAATCCCCCATTTATATTAATGAATTAATAATGGTGCATAGGTAAAAACAGGGGTATGGTTTACTAGATTGAAATAATTATACAACTATATCAAATATTTTAGTCTGATAATGTAAAAGAAGAACAGTTAGTGGCAAAAAATAGGGAACATAACTGAAACTTTTCACTGTAAGGAAAACTTGGTAAATACTGCACACATATAACAATGTACTAACTGCACTCCTAAAATGCATAATTTTCCAGCCCATGTATTTTTTTATCTGCAAATGCAATGCCAAAACATTGAAGCTACTAAGACTAACAAGAAGTGAGAAGCTAATACAAAAAAACAGTGCCACCAACTGCCAAAGACCTTCTTAAACAACTACACCATGCCAAAATGCTGACAGAATCTAAAAAACTGCTTCTTCAGTTTTAAAAACAAATCAATGTGCAGCCATAAGAAATATAAAGATTTTTTTATGAAATTAGTTATAGGCTGATTTCTTTCAGTTCATTTTCAGTATGTTCCTTGTCCCAGAGTTCAGAGGACAACACCATGGCTTCAGAGATACAAACAAAATGGTTTCGTCATTGGAGATCACAGCAGCAGGATACAGATTATGTACCACTGCATGAAACATTTCAGAGTCCCACCAAGGAAAGTAGCATTAGTGAACCAGCTGGTTTTTTATTTATTTAAAATGGCTTAATGTGGTATGAACTGTGATGTTATATCACCCATACTAGCTACTTCATAACATCTAACAAATATGACTGATAAAATTTAATTTATGAGTTTGTTAGTGGTCGCCACAGCGGAACTCTGGTCCTCTAATGATTGTCAGTAGATTTTTTATGGTGCTGAGTTGCCAGCCCGACACTCAACCTTCAGCGAAGGCATGCCCATTCACGCATGTCTTTCAGAGGCCACTCGACTGCTGGGAGGACATGCAGACTCCACACAAAAAGCACTCCAGCCGTGGATCGAACAGGAGAACCTCTTGCTGTGAGGCAACAATGCTACCACTGTACCACCGCGCTTCATATGAGTATGCAGTTAATATGCCAGTAATCCTCTAAGTATATTACATTATATACCTTCTTAAACAGGCAAGCTGCCTAACTTCAGCTGAAACAGCCTAGGGAAATTAATGAAGTAGAACAGAATTTAGGATGATTTTCAGGCTGCACGATCTAATGCACAACTTCAGGTAATTTGGATACCCAAAAGACTTGATGCTAAATTGAATGACTGCGTGCCCTTTTCTTAAATATTGTGCACAATGGTATTACAGAGGTTGTATGCCAAAGTTAGTGTATACAAAGATAAGCTGTAGTTCAGTGACCTCAGAGAGGAGACTACACAGCAAATGTATGCAGCCCAAATAAATAGTAACATTGTGGCGGTAAGGTAAGCATGCGAAGTAATCACAACACCAGCTTCACATATCATGACTCCTGAAGTACAGGAAGGGTATATGATGATACATGCATGCATGGATAATTTAATGTCATATTGGGTTACGTTATAACCGTGTATGCTGATTTCAGCAAACAATGCTGCCATTCAAATGTTTGACATCACCATTCTATAGTATAAACTCAAATAAATACCAAAAAGGGGGAAAACTATGAACTCAAACAAAGCAAAAATAAAAACACATAAAGTGGAAATCTCACAACCCATCTTTTTTGAGAATAAAAACGACTAAGTGCTTTCACCATAACTTCTTTATGGCTTCTTCAGAGTCTTAAAAAATAATGATATCATAAGCCACTTATAAAGCATACAAATTAATCAGCTAGCAGTCAGCTCACTTGCCCTTAAAAAACCTTAGTATTACAATAGCCTTTAAGGAGCCAGTAAAAATATCTTTATATGTAAAATGACATCTTCCTGACAATGCCTATATAAATACACACACACACACACATATATATATATATATATATATATATATATATATATATATATATATAGATGTTGCTATTAAAATCCACCTTCCGTTCAAACATCATTTTCAAGCTTATTATTTTATTTTGTTCCACCCATTGTGTACAAACATTCATATAAGCAATAAAAATAAAAATATAAATACTATATATACTTCTATAAATAAATAAATTCCATGATGATTAATAATATTAATTATTAACAAATTATATTGGATTATACCACTGCTGCTCTTTGTTTCTAAATAGGGGCTATTGATATGGAATCATTCCGCCCAGGTTTACAAGTAGCATTTAATCTCAGTTGCCACTTGGACTTTCTGGCTTCTAATTCAAGCTTTACATTACCACCTCTTTCACTATTATATATCCTAAATATTTTGTAATTCAGGCATTCTAGGGTGTGCATATACAAAGCACTGTGTGTGTTTTTATTCTTCACGCCCCTAAGATGTTCAGTAATATGGTGGCATAGTTTTTGTGTGGTCTTTCCCACATAAAAACTTGGACATGATAAACATGTAGCTAGGTATACTACCATACTTGAGTTGGAATTACATTGACCCAGGCAACCAATAGTGCGATCATATCCATTGACTGAGACATAGGGACCATCGTTTATGTTTTTACAGATCTTACAGGATCCACATTTATACATCAATGATTTGTGTACTTTGTTGGACTTACATTCTCCCTCTAAAATGTTCTTAATCTTCCTACCCCTGCTGTAAACAACCTGGGGTCTCAATCTTAATTTCTCCTTCATTTCTTTATCAAAGTTCAGATCACGTAACTTAGTAATACAAGCCACTAAATCTGGCGTTTTCTGATTATATTGTAAAACTAATACTGGATTACTCTTTTTGGACCAAGTGTCGTTATAGTTGGTATTGGATACTTTCAAAATGAGATTAAATATAGTTCCCCTCTTCTTTAATATTTTCCTTTTGACATTAATGAGTAACTTCATGGGATACCCCTTGTTCCTGAACATTCCTATCAAAAAATATATTTCCTTCTGAAATAATTCATCACTAGTAGGACAAGATAGTTTAACCATCTGCCCTTTTATAATACTTTTCCTTTGATGTTTCAGGTGGCAACTATCACAGTGGAGTAAAGTAATAGAATATGTTTCCTTCCTGTAGATAGTGCTTGTCAATATTTCATTGATATCATCCTTAATTAAATGAATATCTAAAAAAATCTATTTCTTTATTGTGCCATTTGTATGTGAATTTAAGAAAGGTGGTTGTATTGTTGAGGTAGTCAAGAAGTTTTTAGACATCACATTCCTCTGTGGCCCGGGGAGAAAAGCTCCAAGGGTAAGCAGATACAGCATTACATAATACCGGCATTACATATTACAAACAGACTATTTACAGAGATTACATAAGTAAGCAAGTTAAACAAGTTCCACAGGTTACAGTTAGTCCTGAGCACAAGTCAGGATTAAATTAAATTACACAGTAAACTGGTTAACAGATTTTTACACATTCGAGTTAGCCAGGCTTGATACATTGACATAGCCAGTTAAGTGACAAATGTTTGAGTCTAGTTTTAAATTGACCTAAGGTGGAAAGTAAGGTAATATCAGCTGGAAGAGAGTTCCAGAATCTACTTACAGAGTTTGCAAAGAGAGAATCACCAGCTGTGTTATTAATTTTGCTAGTCTGAATTAGTAGTTTGTTAGAGGATCGAAGCGGTCTAGGATTGTTATAGGGGGTGATAATATTTTTAAGTGCAGGAGTATTGTCCGGATTATAGAGGATTTTATAGGCCATAATCAGTTGGTTATACTGGATTAGGCTAGGTAGTTCAAGCCAACCAAGCTGATTTAGATTGATGCAATGATGTGTCCTAAAAGGCAGCCCAGTGGCAAACCTGGCAATGTGGTTGTAGCAAATTGAGAGTTTGTTAAGGACAGTCTTGTTCAAATTCGAGAGTAGAGGGATGCATACAGAAGGGTTGAAAGAAGGTGAGAGCAAGCTATGGCAATTTTAGCTGGAGGGGTTAGGAAGGCTTTTATTCTGTAAACTGACCCTAGTTTTTTATTGATGGTTTTGATAGTTTGGTTAACATGTAGGTCAAATTTGAGATTATTGTCTATGATGACACCTAATAGTTTTGTAGATGGGTCAGGGAGATTATTGTGCCATCATTTGATTTTATGGTAAAGGTGAAAGCGGTAGACCTACGTGTTGGTGAAAATAACAGCATTTTAGTTTTTTTGGGATTTAGGATCAGATGATGTTCAGAAAGCCAGTTTTCTATTGTATTAAAGCTGGTCTGGGTAGCTGACCATAACTCTACTGGAGATGTGGCTGAGCAAATCAGAGTAGAGTCATCAGCATATTGGATACAGCTGACTTTTGGGATGACAGTATAAAGGTCGTTAATGAAGAAGGAGAACAGCAAGGGCCCTAGTATAGAGCCTTGTGGTACTCCAAGGGTGTTAGGTAGAAGGTTAGAGAGTTTGTTCTGCCAGAGGACAGCCTGCTGTCGACCATTCAGGTAGGATTGAAACCATTGGAGGGCTCCAGTATCTAGACAGAATGTTTGCAGGGTGTGGATTAAAAGTTGGTGATCAACCATATCGAATGCCTTGGAAAGATCCAAAAGAGGGCTGAGGATATATAATTATTGTTGCAATTATGGTTTATGGTGTTAGTAAAGGCTAGGAGGGCTGAAGTAGTGCTGTGATGAGGACAGAAGCCATGCTGAGTGTCTGCCATAAGGCGATTTTGGATTAGGTGGTGCATGAGTTGTCTATGAATACATTTTTCCATAATCTTTGCAAGTGGAGAGAGTATTGCTATTGGCCTATAATTGGAGAATTCAGTAGAGCTGCCTCCTTTGTGAAGTGGGATTACATAGGATATTTTCCAGATGGTGGGAATTTTAGCTTCTACTATGGTTCGATTGATTAGTATTGAGACGTGGTAAGCAATAGCATCAGCTGATTTTTGTAGGTACTCGGCAGGGAGTTGATCAGCAGAAAGTGTAGTGGGTTTTAATTTTTTGATCAAGGTACGGATAAGTGAAGTGGCAACTGGTTGGAAGCTGAACACAACTATGTTTCTAGGGGTGCTACTTTCAGGACCAGGAGAGCTAGGAGGTAGTTGGCTAGCTAGGGCTTGAATTGTCTCAGTAAAGAATTGGTTAAAACTATCAGAAACATCTTCAGGGATTTTATCAATAGTAGCAGCAGGGATTGGGGTTGAAGTTTGTCCAGGATGTAGTAGATTATTTAAACCTGCCCAAAACTTCTGAGGGTTATTTTGATTTACTGTCTGCAAATTACAGTAGTATTGTTTTTTGTCTTGTAAAATTGATTTTTTGGTTTCGTTCCTGGATTGCCTGTATTTAATGTGATCTTGAGGGTCTTTAGAAGAACGCCATAAAGCCCATGCTTTGTTTCTAAGGGTAATTTTAAGTTTAGAC
Organism: Protopterus annectens; assembly: GCF_019279795.1. Classification (NCBI taxonomy): domain Eukaryota; kingdom Metazoa; phylum Chordata; order Ceratodontiformes; family Protopteridae; genus Protopterus; species Protopterus annectens. Next base: position 252,024,575 of record NC_056725.1, on the reverse strand, counting down.
TCTATAGAAAGCCATGGTGCAGTTTTTGCCTTGGTTCTCTTTGAACGAACAGGTGCATGCAAATCAAGGATCTCAAGGAATTTGTTGTTAAAGTATGCTACTGCTTCCTCTACGGTTGATTCAATGCCATAGTTTTATTTTGTAATAAAGACAACTTACTTTGGTTGCTTTTAATGATAATGTCTATCATTTCGAACCTGGTTCAGTGAAAAAGGCCTATTAGTTCACAATATGCCAAGGACCCAAATTCAATGCCCATCAATTGTTTCCATAATCTAAGCCCCTTTGGGACCTGCTGCAGGTCTAAGGATTTAGTTAAAAAGGTGTTGTCAAGCTGAAGCAGTCTATGTTTTCTACATAAATTTTCAAAGGTATTAAGTTGTGTTTTAAGGGGTAATTCTTGGTTTGCAGTTTTGATGGTGTTTGCAAAATTTATGTTGCATGATGCAAACCATTCATTTATATCCTGTTGCTCAGAAGCATCATGATTGGTTGCTGCATTTGGCTGAAAAGAATCCTGAGCCAACACAGTGTGTAAGGTAAAAAGTTCCACTTGCATGCTCATCAAAGTGTTAACAATTGTACCATTGGATCCCCCTTTTCCATAACAACGGCTGTCAGTCTTTGTATTGATTGTGTAAGCTCAGCCAATAAAACCTCAATACTCAACCAAGTTGGAGAATGCAGAAAGAACCGTTGTAGGACTTAAATAAACAAACTCACATAAATAAATACCAAAAAGGCAGAAAACTATGAATTCAAACAAAACAAAAATAAAGTCACATAAAGCTGAAATCTCGCAACCAAACTTTATTGAGAATAAAAACGACTAAGCGCGTTTACCGTAACTTCTTTATGGCTTCTTTAGAGTTGTAAAAAATAATGATACAAAAAGTCACTTATAAGGCATACTAATTAATCAGCAACCAATCAGCTAACTTGTGCTTAAAAAAAAACTCAGTTCTACAATAACTTTTAAAGAGCCAATAAAAATATTTTTATATGTAAAATGACATCTTCCTGACAATGCCCATATCCTATATATATATATATATATGTATATATGTCACTATTAAAACACAACCTCCATTCAAACATCATTTTCAAGCTTATTATTTTGTTTTGTTCCACCCATTGTGTACAAACATTGAAATAACAATAAAAATAAAAATACTATATATACTTCTATAAATAAATAAAATCCATGATGATTAATAATTAATATTAATTATTAACAAATTATATTGGAATATACCACTGCTGCTCTTTGTTTCAGAATAGGGGCTATTGATATGGAATCATTCATCCCAGATTTACAAGTAGCATTTAATCTCACTTGGACTCTCTGGCTTCTAATTCAAGCTTTACATTACCACCTCTTTTGCTAGTATATATATATATATATATATATATATATCTATATATATATATATATATATATATATATATATATATATATATATATCATATCAGTAATGAAAAGTACAAATCTTTTATAATTTGGGCATTCTAGGGTGTGCATATACCAAGCATTGTGTGTGTTTTTATTCTTCACGCCCCTAAGATGTTCAGTAACATGGTCACATAGTTTTTGTGTGGTCTTTCCGACATAAAAACTTGGACAGGATAAACATGTAGCTAGGTATACTACCATACTTGTGTTGCAATTGCATTGACCTGGGCAACCAATAGTGCGATCATATCCATTGACCGAGACATAGGGACCCTCGTTTATGCTTTTACAGATCTTACAGGATCTACATTTATACATCAATGATTTGTGTACTCTGTTGGACTTACATTCTCCCTCTAAAATGTTCTTAATATTCCTACCCCTGCTGTAAACAACCTGGGGTCTCAATCCTGATTTCTCCTTCATCTCACTATCAAAGTTCAGATCCCATAACTTAGTAATACAAGCCACTAAATCTGGCATTTCCTGATTATATTGTAAAACTAATACTTGATTACTCTTTTTGGAACGAGTATCGTTATAGTTGGTATTGCGAAATTTCAAAATGGGATTGAATATAGTTCCTCTCTTTTTTAATACTTCCCTTTTGACATTAATGAGTAACTTCATAGGATATCCACTGTTTGATGCAATTACAGCACAAGTACGATGGTATACCTAGCTACATGTTTGTCATGTCCAAGTTTTTATGTTGGAAAGACCACATGAAAATTACGTGACTGTGTTACTGAGCATCCTAGGGACATAAAGAATAAAAACAGTCAGTTCATTGCACTATGCAGCTAAGGCAGGGGTTATACCCATAGATGATTGATGCTAGATAAATACAGGACCCATGACTGTTAACACCCATAGGATCCCCACAGACACTGTTCAGGATGCCCAGAAATATGCCCACTACCATGGGCAGAACACCATTAGACACTGGCAGATACATTTTCAGTGCCCAGATAGCTCTGGTGCTACAGTCCAATATCCAGCTGCCAAGATCTATCAAGTGTTTAAGGTTTGTTGCATCTTGCATAACATGATGCTGAATAACCTGGAGAAAAGTCTGCAGTACGAAAGTAAGGAAGAAGATGATGATGATGAACATTCCACATGACATACTGAATATCTGGGACATCAAAATCATGCACAGCAAATGTGGGTCAGCATCAGTGTTGAGGTGTTAGGATGAGTGTAAGGCAACACATCTGCCTTAAAGAGATGACATACCAGAATAGTAGTTATGTAATACAATACTGTGAAAGAGTACCTGTTGCACTGCATGCATCAGTAACTGCATGAAAGCAGTAGCATCATGAAAACAATGGTAATATACAGTACAAATAAAAGCAGACTGGAATCAAAGCAAATATGTCATCACTTTCCAAGCTAAAGGTACGCTGAATGGGTGGAAGCATGACAAATGGATCCACAATGGCTGGAACTCACATTCTACCATGTGTCATGGCAGTCTTGGTACCCCTACCCTTGTCCACTCCAGGGGTAGCTGGACTGAGCAAACTAACAGGTACCTTTCAATGTCCAACTTCTTTTCATATGTGCAAGTGAGGTGGGCACATGCATTGGAACACATATGTGCATGCTGCATGTCATGCTTGTGGTGGAGATGGTGTACAACAAACGATACCACAATGACAAATATGGCAAAGGTGTAGTAGCTGGTGTCCATGGTTGGAACAGAACAGCTGCACAAGATGCATGGGGGAATAATGTTGCTGTCTATGTCACAGTATTGTAGCTCTGACACTGTTGCCTTTGAATAACTGAGGTCAACAACTCTACTTTTCCCCCAGTATGAATCCCTGGAGTCACATAGCTCCTGATGCACTACAGCCATGCTATCAGCTCATTATGTCAGCATGTGAACAAACTCAGCATGCCTTTGGTCATCCCATACATGAGTAGCATAGGTATAATGCTGGAAGGTGCTGTCCACAGCATGTATACAAGATTCAGTGCATGACAGCCAATACAGGAAGAGCTTCATTAAGTGTACAGCATTCCCAGGGTTAGTCTGTAGGACATTAGATATCCTCTGCTGGCATTGTGCTGTCACATCAGACTATTTCTCATGTAGCTGAAATATAGTGCCCTTCCATATTTGGCCCGCATCCCTATCTAATATAGATGCACTGCTACTCTGAATTGCAGCAATCACATTTCTGACATCCCTGTTTGTTGTGTCTAAGTCTGTGACCCTTTCTCAGGTTGTGAGTATGGCAAGGGGATGGTAAGGAATATCACTTTGCAGACCATGCAGCAGCCTGTTCCACATGACCCTCACTGCCATTGTCATCATGACAATCAAAACCAGCAGATTCAGTAGCAGTGGTCACCACAACAGTTTCAGTGATAGGGATGAGTGCAGAATTCCTTCCTCCTACACTCTAAGGACTTCCCTCTATAGAGTGTAAATAGTGGAAAGAATCAGGGACAGGTGAGGCAGACCATATAAAGAGGTACAAGTGCTAGTGTGTGATAAGCCATAGCACCATGAAACACAGAAACTGTGCAAAGAGATATAAATACCTAGCTGTGCAGATATTATTGATTCCACAGGGCTGTGGCTGATGGTTGCAATAGATGTATTGTCTTAATTCACTGTAAAGGAAAGTCAGTGTAGAAGAAACACAACATGAGTGCAGAGAAAACAAGATGTGGCCTCAAAGCTGGACTTACATTCATTTCTAGCACCAGAGACCCTCACCTCAATATCATCTATCAGTGAAAGTTCTGGCATTGAGGCTAGATGTAGCTTTTGTTAGCTGACAGCACCATTTCATGACTGATAGTGCAAAAGAACAGCTTGTAGTATAGTTTCCCTTTTCTTTTTCTCCTTGTCCTGCATGTCGACTATTTTACAGCAACATTCATGGATTGTGGGGGTCACCCCCAGCAGCATTAATATTAACCACAACCTCTTCCCAGTACCACTGCTTCTCCTTATGTTGTTCCTCATCATAATCCATCAGCAAGGGGGCATTATAATGCATAGCATTCAGCAAAACAGTTATCTCTTAATTGGTGAAACTGAGATTACACTTTTTGAGATGCACTGCAGCAAAACACATAAAAGTTTGCAGCAACACATGCACACTTAGTCATGCAGTATAGCATGATCAAATCAATACATAGTTCAGGTAACATAACTGTATGATAGTAGCTACTGGTAGGATAGTCAGTTAAAGCACAGTAATTCAATAGTGCAATAAAATGCAGTCCATTCTTACAGTCCAAACATTATCCAAAATGTCATATTCATGGTGAAGATGCTACTGTGACTGAAACACAGCATGGTATGTTTGGATAGACAATGAATTGCTTTTGTGCTAAAATATTCATGAATCACAACATATACACATGGCTCAGGCACAGGTGAACTGTAGTGAGACAAAGTACTCAGTGGTAACAGTACACAAAATGGATGCCGGTGTGGTAAAAGGGATCCTGCTGTATTACCTCTGCATAACAGCTGTGCAATTATAGGTACACAGCCATGTTATCCTTCATCTAGGCATCTTAAACAATGGCAACTATGTGAGTATGAGGTATGACTGATGGCTGGCACAAGCAATTGTTGTTCTATGCACTACATGCATACATGTGTGAGATTTTTGCACCGTATACTGGAACAGCAATGGTTGGAAAAGGTAGTTATGTACGCATATGGAGAATGATGGAGGCCCGAGTCTTTGTGGCTCTGATCCACCTTTTTATGAAATTATGTTGGAGTGTTAACCCTTTCCTCAAGGAAGATCTATGGCAAAATTATGGCAATCATAATCAAGTAGCTGGCCTCGCCCACTACAATCACATAGGGGAGGTGCTATTGAAGTTCTACATACATATAGTATATGCAGTATACCAGGTATGTAGAGGGTGGCATATTTGCTATACCATACTGCATTATTATTATTTTTCTGTCTTTTTAATTTCGCCAAATCTTTTGGGTTTCTAATACCATGACGGGAATGGACCCCATTCCAATTTCAAAATATGATTAAAGTTCATGAAATTAGTATTGTTTCAATCTTTGATGTCAGCCAGTAGTGCTCTTCGGATCACTCACAATGTGCCCAGTAATGACTCCTTCTGCAGTTCATATGGAGTTACATGTATTTGTAAAATATCCAAATATGACTGTAAATTCTTTTTTATAAGACCCGTTGCTCCTACTACTATTGGAACTGTCTGGGTATCCTTCTTCCACATTGGTCTAGTTTCTGCCTGCAGATCCTGATATTTTATGACTTTGTGTCTTTCTCTGTATGCAAGACACTGTAGTCAATGGATGTGGCAATTTCAATGCTCAATTCTACTTTTGTCTTCTTTTCTTGGACTACTATATCCGGTTTTCTAGCATCGATCTTTTGGACTGTTGGTAATGGGTGATCCCATGTGATATAAACTTCATTTTCTATGATGCTTTGTGGCATCTCTTTCCACTATTTTTCAGCCACTTCGATACCATAATGTTTGCACAATCCTCAGTGCAACAGTTTCACCACATTATTATGCCTTTCAGTATACAGTCCTTCTACCATTAGTGTGTCGCAACCAGCAACAAGATGAGTGACTGTTTCCAATTCAGTTTTACAAAACCTACATTTGTCTGTTTCTCCCACATGTTCAATGGACTTTGTAAACCAGTGTGTATGCACCCCACTGTCTTGGGCTGCCAATATTAACATTTCATTTACTAGTTTGAATTTGCCTCTCCTTTATCATTCCTGCGTTCATTCCTGATCAGCATAAGGTTCTTCCAGATGTTTTTACACAGTTGCAATTGTATTTATATTTTTCCACATTTCTTGCCTTCTCATCTGGTTATTCAGTTGGCGAACAGAGAGTCACCGGTTGAATTGTTGGATTTGATAGTTTGTACTACCATTCTATTAGATGAGTGACGTGGTCTGAGGTTAGAGTGGGGATAGATGATGTTTTTCAGTGCAGTTGTATTTTCAGGTTGGTTAAGTACTTTATGAGCCACAATAAGTCGGTTATAATCTGCCTGTGTATTTCTAGCCATCCCAGATTTTTTAGGTTTTTACAGTGATGTGTTCTATAGGGCAGGCCTGTGGTAAATCTAGCTATGTTATTATAGCAGCTAGAGAGTTTGTTAAGTTCAGTTTTATTTAAATTGGTAAGTAAAGGGGAAGCATATTCTTTCTTTTGTTTTTTTGGCGCATTCAGTTGCTGCCTGGTTTTTATCTACTTCTGGTTTGATTTCCATTATTGCTTGATGTAGATATGCTTCTGCTAAATTAAGCAGAGAAGTCATCTTTGATTTATTCTCCTCATGTTTCAAAACTTTCACTACATTTCGATCTTGTGAGGTCAGTAAATATGTTTGGAGTCCCATGATTGCAGATCTATACATGTAATCAGTTTCAAGGAGGCCCATCCCTCCTTCAGAATGGGGATTATATAATCTTGGTATACACTGATTTTTATAAATTATTTGGTGAGCATGAAGCATCCTTCTTATTTTAATATCTAATCTAGCCAACACTTTTTGGGGCCAGTCAATCACTCCAAAACTGTAAGTTAGGACAGGAAGAGCAAATTAATTTATGGCTTGGATCTTGTACATAGATGTCAATGCTGTTCTCAGGATTAATTTAATTCATCTAAAGTATTCCTTACTAAGTTTTATTCGCATTTGTTCATGTTTTATTGCTGATCCTTCATCAATTCCCAAGTATTTATACGCTCTCTCTTGCTCAAGTTCTTTTATATCACATTCTTGTCCCAAACTGATGTTTTCCTGTTGCTGTAGTTTTCCTGCTTTAAAGGTTGCTTTTGCACATTTATCAAGACCAATGACATTCTTATATCATCTGAAAAGGTTTTGACAGCCTGCAGCTGTGCTTTCAGTTCCTCATCTGATGAACTATACAGCTTTAAATCATCGACAAAGAGAAGATGAGAAGTTATTAGACTTTGTTATTTTCTTGGAGCCAAATTATAGCCATGGTCTAAGCTGTTAAGTAAGCAGCTTAATGGGTTAATGGCAAGACAGAATAGCAACGGTGACAGAGAGTAACCCTGGAATATCCCCCTTTGAATTTTTATCCCTGGGATAATAATCTGCCCTTTATCATGGCTTAATTGCAAAGTGGTCTGCCACTGTTTCATGGTTACTGTAATGTAGCCAATCAGTGTAGGATGTACCTTATACATTTTTAAGCACTCTTTTATCCATGAATGTGGGATACTATCAAATGCTTTTTTATAGTCAATCCATGCCATACTTATATTCTTCTGCTTTTTACAGTTCTCCACTATAACTTTATTTAACAACAAATGATCCTTTGTTCCACATGACTTTCTTCTATTGCCCTTTTGTTCTACTGCCATAATTGAGTTTTCTTCTAAATGACTATAAACTCTGTCAGTGTCAGTTTCCCTGAATAGGTTGTACATCGTCGGAAGGCAAGTTATTGGTCTATAATTTTTAGGGTAGCTTGCAGGTTCACTCTTAAGTAAGAGCATTGTTTTGCCTATTGTTAGCCAGTGTGGTGTTTTTTTGGGGTGCGCATATAAATTGTTTTACTCATGACTAAATCTTCGTGCAAAGATGTTAATACTTTTAACCAAAAGTTAGGTACTGCATCTGGGCCTGGGGTTTTCCAGTTAGAGGCTTTCCTTAACTTTGTTTCAGTCTCTCTGGCTGTTATTTCATCCCATTTCATATCCTGTACCTTTAAACTTATTCTTTCTTTTACTTCTATCCATTTAGTATCTTTGTTATGTTCCACAGGATGTTCATAGATACTTCTCCAAAATGTATCTACTTCCTCTTTTTTGGTAGTCTTTCAATTCCTTTTACCTTATTTCACATTTCTCTATAAAACTTTTTGGGGTCATCAATAAATTGCTTATTTTGTACTTTTTGCTTATATTTATTTATCTGTATCTTCTACGTTTTTCCACCTGTGCTGAAATTTTTAATTTATTTGTAATGGTGCATGATAGATCCTGGTCTGTTCTAATACTGTGCACTGCTTTAATCACATCTATCTTTCTTAGTATTTTTGTTGATCTAGTCCCTCTTCTATAATCTGCTAACAGTGACACTTTTGTCTTAATTGCTTTACAGTTTTCTCTATTCGATACTTCCATGATGGTATTCGATTTCTCCCCTTCCTTTCCCACACTATCCTGTGTTCTTGTGGTAGAACTTTATCAGTTATTAATTTAGCAGCACAGTAATATAACCTGTTTACTTCTGGTATATCACATGGATCTTTATGGACAGTTCTAATTACTGTGTTCATTTGTGTTATCAAGCTACTGACTTTTTGGGTTTTATTGACCTTCTGCAGTCTATTTCTCTCACTGATCTTAATATATCTATCCGTGTTTATTAAATCAAGCAACTCTTCTCTTAGTTCATTTTCTTCCAAACTGAGGGCACATCCCTTGTTTTCTGTTTCCTGCGGGCATTCTATAGAAAGTTCTGTAGCATCTTCCTGTAGTACATTCCCTTTAGTTTCATCCTGCGTCATCTGTTGCTCTGTCATATGGGAACTCACTGGCCTATCACTCCTCAGCATTGACTGCATCAGAGTTTCCACAGTTTCCTGTTCCTTTTCTTGCTGTCTAGCTTCAAGTGAACATTTATACTGGTTTCCTGTGGAAGGCTCCCAAGTATCTTGATATGGCACCTGACCAACTCCTTCCTGTTCCACTGGTTTCCCCTTAATTTGGATATCCATTGCTCTATTCTGTTGTGGTGCTTTCTGCATTTGATTTTCTACACTGAATCCTTCTCTTTGCAGCTGCTCCATAACCTCAATTTCTATTTCTTTGACTTCTCCATTACTAATCTCTTTTTCTACTTTTCCTCTTAGTCTTCTTATTTTTTTCATTGTAAAGTTTTCCATGTCTGGATTCCTTTGCCTGTATTTCTCTTCAAGTATATTTGGTTCTGCTCATTTTGTATTGGTTAGTTTTGCTTTCTCCTTTGCATAAATATGACACCATATTACATCTCTTTTCCTTTCCCATGTCCATATTTCTTCTTCACATGTCTCCTGATCTTCTTGCTTTTCCTTGTTCTGGGGACTCACTCCATCATGCTGTTATGTAGCCTGTATTAGACCTTCTACATTAAATCCTTCACTTCGCAGGCACTCCATAACTTCAACTTCTATTTCTTTAACTTCTGCTTTACTGATCTACTTTTCCACATTACATCTTTGTGATATTATTTTTTTTATTGTGAAATTTTCCATATCTGGATGTCTTTGCCTGTATTTCTCTTTGAATACCTTTGAGACTGCCTTCTCTATATTAGTTAACTTGGCTTTCTCCTTTGCATAAATATTGCACCATATCAAATCTCTCTTTCTTTCCCATGTCCATATTTCTTTTTTAAATGTTTCAAATATCTCTAGGTTTTGTTGTTTATATTTTCGCACTTCTGCAGATCCTTCTTTTTCCAAACAGATCAAAGTTTCTTGATCTATATACTGTTTTTCAAAAATCTGTTGTATCAATGAATGCAAATTTTTATTTGAAGCTTCTGACAGTTTTTCCTGCGGAAGTATTTTTTCCTCTAATTTATCTCTTAATCATTTTGTATATCTTGTGTCTGGAAGTTCTGGGCTTTTTACATAATTTCTTTCTTATCATCAATGGTCCACTCTATCATCTTTATGGCTCTTCTTTGGCCAATCAATTTTTTGTGATTTTTGTGGACTGCTACTTCCTTCTACAACAGCAGGGCCATCCTCCCCCTGGGCCTGGCCTGGCCCCATTGTAGGAATGTTTCTGTATTTTGAGGGTTCTACACTGTCATCTTTTCCAGTCTTGGCACCAGTGTGCCTACCAGGATTGGGGACTTTTTATCCTGGGTATTGTGCACCCAGCTATCTTTTTCAGTTTTTAACCTATGTCTGTCAATGATATATGCTATATAAATGCAGTCTATATATCAGTGTTGCCTTGGTGATATTTTGTGAAAAAAAAAGTCTGCCTCATGAAGGTACTCACCAAGACATGACTTAAGGGTGAATTCAGTTTCAGCACTACTACTCTTCTTTGCTTGCTGACTTTTCATCTCTCCATTAGGACCCCTAATTATTATTATTTTAGTGTGGTAACAGGGATGGCACAGCATATTTACAATGTTCTGTTGACTTATTTCCAGACTATCTGAGGTTATCCAATTGCAGCAGGCCAGTAACATGTAAGCCTGTCTTTGTGAGTATGCACTTTGCTGCCTGGATAATTTTAGGGTTTTGTGTGGTGGGAAGTGTGACAGCTGATAGGGATAATACAGCAAGATATCTGCTATCTACCCAGTATCCTGGGGGTATATCATCACAGGCCAGTGGTATTGTTTCACATTCTGTGCCATCATCATTATAGCCCGTCCAACATTATATTAGGACACACAGCATCCCACGCCCAGAAGCATCATAAAATAGTTGCTTCTACCGGGAGCTTTTGACAAGCCATTGCCCATATCTTCATTGTGGGAGGTGGTGGTATCTGTCTGTATGTGCCTAGCATGTGGCCCAAGGGGAGCTCCTTCTATGCCACTGCAACTGGCAACTGGTTCTTCTTGTCCAGGACTCCCAGACTAGTATTGTGTACACATGACAGCTGCAATGATCAATGAAGATCAGATACTCTTGGGACATGATTCAAGCATCACTGTATTGCTATATTCATTTAGTTCATGCCTAAACATAGTTCTGTTTTTGATGTGTTCTGTGTTGCTTTTTTGTTTTATTATTATTATTTTCATTGCAACTAACCATTTTCTGACTTCTACACTTACATTTCTTATAACTTTTTATTAAACATTCATATGCTATGGCCAGTGTAAAATCATCCCTCTATGATAACTGATGATGGTGATACGTTATGAATTGTTCTTTTTGATGTGTATACCTGGGTTGTTGGAATAGGTTTATGGTTTGAGTGTGGGGTTCCTTCCACATGTAGTTCAACATGTGGCTGCGGAATGCATCTATCGATGCTGCTATTCTGTTGAGATGGCATATATGTCTATCCCAGTGCCTGCACTATGCTAAGTCGGCACTACTACATACAATATGATGTACATGGCTATGCACCTTGCTAGATCTGTGTACACCATTTCCATCAGGACACCATTCATAAATACTGCTACATGTGCTACAGCACACTTACACGGTGCTCACAAATGGAATGCATTCACTCTGGTGTATGAAAATTGTCCTTCTACATAGCTATGCACTCAACCTATAAAGACTAGACCCTGCAAAACAGTAGTACCAACATAATCATAGGGTAACTGGAATGCATAAGACCCAGGATTCTACAGGAGGCCTAAAGGCTACAGTATATAAAATCACTTTTTTTCAATATTATAAGGCATATCTACAGAGGAAATAATCAGATAACATTTTTTGATCATGCAGGACCTTCACCTATATTTCTTTGGCTTGTGAGGGTGAAGATTTTGAAAGCCAAAAATGGTCTCTGGGGTTCAGAAATGTCCTCAACACTTGAGAAAATTGCCTTCAGCAGGTATATCAAATTTCTCAACATTAAGAAAATGCAGGCCTCTCCAGTGGCATAGAGGGATGAAACCCTAACTATGGTCCAGTCAACCCAGATTTGATTAGTGGCTTGTTTGACTGACAAAGCATCAGGGATGAATGGGCATGCCTGTTCCAGGTTGACAAGGGCTTTTTTTGATGACACCATCATAGGGAGATGTGTTCTAAACAGGGTAGCTGCCCTTGTGTGAATCAATGATTGTGGGAGGTGCGGCAGGAAGTGGGTAGGCCATCTGCAGTAACCCCCCCAGGACAGAAGTGAAGACAGCCAAGCCCTCAGGATGCCCATAGGATCCATATCTGGCCCTAGCAATATCCAAGTAAGTTGGGGGGTAAAAGACAAGCTGGTAGACCTGGCACAGATGTGGGCAATGGTGGATTGGCTGGGGAAATTGGTGTACAGAAAAATATAATTCCATAACAGTTATGGCTGAAATGAGAAATACCACCATTATCGACTCATTAGAGTATCTCTGAATTGCTTTTGTTTGACACAAGCTTTGTCAGACTTGATAGCTGTAGTCTTTTCCATGACCCATGCTTGAGCTGGCAAAGCCACCCCATATATTCATGCAAACACAGATTCAGACAACCACACATCCAAACACATCCACCCACATGCACTCTTTCAGACACACACACACACACACACACACACACACACACACACACACACACACACACACACACACACACACACCCATGCAGACACACACACACGCACACACAAACACACACACACACACACACGCGCGCACGCACACACACACGCACACACACACACACACACACACACACACACACACACACACACACACACACACACACACATCCATATTCTTGATTCCCTACATAATCAGCCCCAGTGTGACAACCTTGGCAATTATGCAGTTATTCACCTCAGCCCCTAGTTCTTCAATGAATTTACCTGCACAGGGGTGACTTCCACAGGAGAGAATGGGTGACCACTCTCTTTTGATGGCATTCATTTTTTCTGCAAATAGTGATATTGTATGTTGCTGAGTGATTGTTTAAAGCATTTGACAGAGTAAATAGGAACCACTGACATTCCTGAGGGTGAGCACATGGCTAATTAGCATTATCTGTTCCAAAGGATATATGCTTTAGCACACAGTACTGTCTGCAAGACAGTACTCTGTGCTGAAGCTCCTGATAGTAGAAAGCCTCAGTGATAAGGTGATCTATGGATCATAAGGGCATAGTGCGAGGGAGGAACCCATGTTAAGGCTTCTCCACTACAGTGTTTCTGATTCTCAGGCAATTGTCTGTCTTCTAGCTTCAGTCATTGAACAGAACTGATTGTTTTGCACTATGAGCACTTAGCATATCTTTCTGATATACCACATACAGTGGTTGCAGAAAGGCATGCCTTCTCAAAAAATGAAAGCAGTTCTAGTAAAAGAATATGACATTTACTTTTATCATCTAAAGCTAGGATTCCTCAATAAGTGTCTGCTTTTGACATTTAACTCTATAATGGAAGCACAGCTATTGGTATTGTTTGGAATACTTAGTAAAATACTTCCACTATATGGTCTGCTACAGAAGCTTTCATGACTAACTCCTTTATTTTTCACAGTTATGACAGAATTAATGCTTTTTTATTATTTTTTTATGTATATTTATCACATTCCATTTTCATTTGCTGTCATGGGGTCATAGGTTCATAGGAGACTACTGGGCTAATGACCTAAGACCCCTTGCAATCCAAGCCAATATAACACAATTTTACCCAAAATATGTCCCCTAGGGGCAATGGATGGCATGAAATTGTGCCTGTGCATTGAGTATCTTACAGATTGCCCCTGTCTTTAAGATATATAGGCACTACCCCAGGAGTGAATTTGCAATTCCCCCTCCATTGATCTAAATTGCATTTGAAAAAGGTCAGGGAAGTGCTCTTATATGCACTATTAATATCATAATTATCATGCAGAAATGACAACTGATCCAAATATATATATATATATATATATATATATGTATGTATATAATTTTTTTCCATTTATGGTATTGTAAACAGCATTTATTTTTTTAAAGACAGTTTCACACATAATAATAATAATAATAATAATAATAATAATAATAATAATAATAATATTTTGCATATTAAGCTTAATCACAGTTGAATTAAGCATATTGTATTCAGCCATAGTTCAACTATAAAGTAAGAGTTACAATAATAACTAACTCACTGCTATTTTAATCTGCTGTACTGGAGTAAAAGAACAATTTATGTGATGTCAGATTAAAAGTTCATTGTTGGATCTACATATACTCCTTTTTTAATTAATTATCTCTTTTGGATGACATAATGAGTGGTCTTCAGTTAGGTAACATTCTAGGAAGTGATTGGAATGTTATTTTTCTATACATCAAAATGAATGGGAGAACACTGAAGAGGACCTTTGCTATCACGCAAAGTATACTGACAGTAAATTCCAGTTCTACTCACCATTATGACATCATAGTGTACTGATCTCAATGGACCATTTGCATCACAACCTGGGTGAACAGAATTAAATAAGAAAAGAAAAAAGCATGCAAATATGCTACAACATTTAGTTCAAGAAAGGGCTTATAAAATCAAAATATAGATGGAAACTTGGGCTTCTGCTGTTAACCATTTAGCAGAAAGTATCTCAGTCATTATACCTACACTTTATCCAAAAAGCTTTGCTATGCATATCATTATATACAGAAGTATGAAGACATTAGAATGCATTAACTGACAGTATGCAAATCCTGCAGCTTATGTACTATACCTGATACATGAGGAGCAGGTAATGAGATTCACTAACATTCTATGCAAGTGAACCTCATTGCCTGTTCTTTCCATAATTCAACAGATAATGAGCCAGTCATTTAACTGCCACCAGCACAGCTTCACTTGGATGCCAGTACTGCTGCTATAGGCATTTGGCTGGCCTGCTGTGCTGCAGCTGTTATACAAGTGGAGTTTCATGTCTGGAAGCTCTCTGGCAGTAGAAAACACAGAGATGGACTTAGATATACTTAAATATATTAAGTCTGAGGTTGCTATTTCTCAAAATATCCCCATTTCTATGAGATGTGGCAATCGCAGAGTTAGTATATATAAGTTTTTGTGGAGAGAGGCTTACCCCCTCTGCAAAAAGAAGTTTAAGGGAGAAGAGAGATCTTTGAGATTCACACTTCTCCTGGGTCTTCTGTATTTTCTTTTTTCTTTTTTTTTTTTTTTTTTGATTGTTGGCACTCAACATTTCAGGTCCACCTTGAAGTCAGTAGTTAGACTGCATACTTGACAGGTTAAAGTTCTGTCATACTAGCATTGCAAACATCAGGCATGACAAGAGTGTAAACTTTATAATTGTGTTAAAGTGGAACTGCAAGACCCTGAAAATGGTATACTTCATTGTCTCAGGCACTGAAATTAACAATTTGTATAAAACATCTAGGCCGCATCTGCATGGCCCAAGACCTCCATTTCCATTGGCTTCCATCATCCTGGAGTACAGCTGTATGGATGAACTGATGCTACCGGTAGCTGGGTTCACTACAGTATGGCTCTTGCATTGCCATGACTTTCATACAGGTAGGTCACTCACTATGCTGGTACACATATGATATTATGCAAAGCTGTAGGTCTCTGTATATCCTCATTAACCTATGCAGCTTTAGGACCTTTGTAGCATTGGCTATATAATTGTGCATCACATAAAAGCTTGGGGTAGTGAATTATCCAAACATATATCCTTTTAAATTCTGTAGATAGAAAATAAACTTTATTTGATGCATGGAGAAGGCAACTGCCTACACTGAATGGATGCATGTATATATTGGTATAGGGTCTACATCAAAACTTCGAAGAAGTAAAGCGGTGAACGTTAAAACATTGAACCCACAATAGCCCCGGAACATCGAAATCTTACCTAGGGTAAGATTTCGGTGGGCCATTCCATGGCTTCGCTATTTCCTCCACTGTTGTGCGAGAGTTACAGACCTTAGGGTTAGGGTGCAGGTTAAGATAAGTGGATAGTTAGTAATGTATGTATGGTATAGTGTAGGGTTGGGTTTTGTTAACTGTATGTGTGTGTGTGTATTAATTGCTTTGTTTGTGTATAGTTTCGTAGGGTATGTGTGCGATAGTTACGGATCTTAGGGTTAGGGTGCGGGTTAAGGTAAGTGGATAGTTAGTAATGCATGTATGGTTTAGTGTGGGGTTGGGTTTTGTTAACTGTATGTGTGTGGTTTATTTATTTTGGCGTACTTGTGTTGTGTGTATGTTTTTCGGAACAACAAATTTTTTCACTGGGAAAAATGTCATCCAAGAGTTAATGAGTCCAGGAGAATAATTATCAATTTCTTATAGTGTGAAGCTTCTCCATGAATTCCTTGGAGGCTTGCTACCATTCCATTTTCTCACTATGACCTGGCTCTACTTAATATATTTCATTATGTAATAGTACAACCATTTGCTATTGTAAACATTCTGAATCAATTAGAATTTTTCTGGTTACAAATCATAATAAATCAATTAATGATTCCTATCTAATGAGAGATAAATCAATATAAATGATAATTAATAATGTTATTTGGTATCATACCTTTCGCCATATAAAAATATTTTTGCATTTATTTAAACTTTTGAGATACCATGGATGCAATATAAACTTGGTGATTCATTTTTAACATTAAAAATGTATTCTTGACTGAAATAATGTACATGAATGGATGTATAACTAATCAAAATGGAAACATTATTTGAATTTTAATAATGTCAAAGGAAAATGTTTTGGGATTACTTGCACTTGTATTCTACTTCTCTGATGTCAAATCTGAGATTAAATACCTTTAGCTAAACAAGGTGATGTACTATTACAAGCTTAGAGTTTATCCTAAACTCACTTGGAGACAGTCTGACTCTGCAAGAGGGTCTAAAGCAAACCCGTTTGTTGTGTTAGGATCATGGTGTAACACCAAAAACACAAAAAAATGTGGAATTTTATAGTTTATGCAACAGGAACTCGCATATTCTTACCACATAAGTAACACTCAGTTTAAAACAGACATTGCAATTGGGCTTAGGCACCTTCATGTATAATAGGCTCATTTTTGACAACCATGTATCCACTGTCATTCAGAACGATTTTTATTCCAAACAACTGATTACTCCTCATTGTTGAAAATTTTCACAGTTCCCTCTACTCTTCCATCATTGGGCCCTTTCATGCTGTCATTTAGTACATAAATGTTCAAACACCTCACTCAACTTGAAATACCCCAGTGTCTCCTCAATAAAAGCATATTATAAACAAACCTCATATGATATCAAAACAGCTAAAAGCCCTGTCTTTCTCTGATTTGTTTCCTTCAGACTTTTATGGTGTAATCCATGTTTGGATTACAAAGCTGTAAATTAGCCAGTCAGACTTCAGTTTCTACTTATTCACAAGACTGGTAGCAACAGAAGTACAAGAGCAAGAGATATAAATATTTGTTAGGACTTGCTAGCATGACAAATTTGTCTTGTGAGGAATTCCTCATCTCTGGAGCAAACTCCATCTCTGTGTAAAACAATGCACATCCCTAATTATCTTCAAATCTAGCAGAAAAATGCAAGAATATACAAATGTACCCCTTGCCAACACCCTTATCCATTATGGACAGGGAATGCATCTAGTTGGAATTCCAGTGTGACTGTAGTGATTAGGATTAAAAAATCTAAGCAGAGCTATTGTCTAGGAGCAATTTATAATTCCATGAACATAGTTCTTTGATGGTGGACTTGTTCAAAGGTTCAGTGATGGTGGATGACGTATGTCACAATTATTTGCAAAAAAACTGATTTAATGAAGTTCATGTGCTTCAAGATTTTTCTATAGGAAATTTTTCTTGCTTGTATGTTATTTTCTTTTATCTAGATTTACCTTTATTGACAAATGGAAATTGCACCTCATTTGTTTGCTATCTCACTGGTTGTATTTCCTCTAATTGTTAATGTGTATAATTGTTTTGAATATAAACAGGTAGAGATGTCCATCCAACTACTCATTTTCTTTTCTTTCTTGTTTACTTTTATGAGGAAACTTTTATTTCATGTTTTCTGCATTGCAGTATTCCTATTTAAATGTATATCTGAAATAAGCAAAATAAACAATGAAGAGATCCTAACTTTATCAGCCCTGAATAGAAATTCAAGTTTCACCTAATTAATTTAATCAACATGCATACACGCCAAAATGGTTAATACGCAACTATGATTTGCACTGTACTTACAGATATGCTCATTAAATTTTCTGCCAGGGAGGCAGAGCCTGAATGGTTAACTGAAAGCAGCAGTATTTTAGAGCTCCATATATCTAGTTAAATAAGACAGGAAAAAATATTCTTTTTTTTCTTCAAAGTTTAAAATCTTATAGATAAAGGACTACTTTACATAATTAGAAACTTTGGTGAAGTTTTAAAAATAATTTCCTGTCAAAAAGCTTGGAGATATATTCACTTGTTAAAATGAGCAACTCAAAGAATTCTCACCAGGATTCTGCCTTAAAGAAGGAACTACAACAGATGGCATCTACCCTGCAGGAGTTGTCTTTGAATATGGATGATTTTAAAGAGAACCTGGAAAATCTTAAAACAAGCAGTCAAAAACAGGCTGACACCCTCTAGGAAATGCTACAACAACACCAGACAAGGGTAACAGGAATAGAGGTTTCTCTAAATGATATAGAAAGCAGACTTAAGGAAGAGGAAACGGAAACAACTGCTTCTTAAACAAAATACTTGGTTGGTTAATAAAGTAGATGACTTGGAAAATAGGGACAGGATAAATAACATCAGGATTTTCAGATTACCTGAAAACACAGAAGGTGAGGATATTATTTCCTTTTTATCAAGCTGGATCCCTGACTTTTTAAGTTTAAAAGAAGGACTTTCCTTTTGCAATGAAAGGGCACACAGAGCTTTTGGGAAACCTGCCAATAACTCAAACTCTCCTCCTAGTTCAATAATTATCAAATTTCTTTCATACTTGGACAAGGAACTGATTTTAAAATCTGTTTGGAGGAAGGTACCTCTGAAATATAAACAGAGCCTGATAAGATTTGATAACGACTATTCATCTAGAATAATGGAAAAAAGGAAAAAAGTGTGGCCAATGATAAAGTTTCTGAAACAAAATAACATCAAGGCACAACTTGCATATCCAGCTAAGATAAGAATACTGTATGCCAATGAGATGAGGACTTTTATTGTCTTAGAGGAAGCCTCTTCATTTATTAAAACTAATAATGTAATTACTTTACCAGAAGATATGGATTGAATGTCACCTCTCAAGAGAACCAAAGAAACAAATGTCTGGACAGATGTCAAAAAGAAGAAGCAAAAAGACTGATACTGTTACAGCCAAATCTCTCAAAGCATCTACTATGATATGAATTGTTTTAACATTACTTTAAAGGACCAATTTTAGTGCTTGGAATTTTAAAACAAAGGTAACTAATTACTGGAATCTTTATCTATATTTTTTGAAAATAGATGACACATGAGAGTTTTCAAATTACCTCAGGTATGTAAAACAGGGTATTTTACTTTCACAGGAGTGTTATATAACACATAAAATATTTATACTGTAAATCAACATACATAGTATATGTGTATTTTCTCTTAATTTTATCTTTTCTTTCTCTCTTCTCTCTTTTCTCATTATTTATTTTAACTGCATCTTGTCTCCATTTCTAAATTCTCTCTAGTCTAAAATAATCTAGTTTTGAGGTAGACTAATAGGAATAGTGAACTTAATTAATTGTTATTACAATATTTATTAGATTAATTATAGTCACTGTTATACTTATTGGGATTGGGGACATGTTCGTGATTAACTCTGAAATGTTCCATTCATGTACACATATCCTTTGAATTATTTCCTTTTAGTATTAAATACATAAAAAAAGGAGGGAAAAATGTACTGTTGGTTAAGAGAAGTGAAGCTTTCTTCACATTCTATTTGTGTTGCCATAGCAACAGTAAACAATTGCTGCAGTTTCTAAGGACACTGAATCTGCGAAGTGCATTTAGCCTCACAGATAACAAATAATAAGAAAAAGTAATATTATTTAGTTATTAAAATGAAAAACAACCTAAACAAGGTAAAATAAATACATAATAGGACTATTTGTATATATTTTATGATGTATCGTCATAGGATTGCATATTCCTGGAAACACAACTGAAATGTTCCCAAACTACATGTGCACTGAAATGTAGCTGCTTGATTAGAAAGTATTACTCATTTTAACATGCTAATTTCACAAGCTGTCTGCACTGTAGAAGTTACATTTTATATGTTACTTGAAATTGTCATGCTCTAGAGCGCATGAAAAGATACATATTACTTTTTGCAACATGTTATTTTTGCAGTTACCTCACACTCTGTACAAACTCACTTGGCAACGATAGCTATTCATTTAAAATATCAGTTCAAATATTAAATGTGCCCTTGAAATGCTATTGACATTTTGACAAAATATAATGTGAACTGTAAAATTAATGACTTGAAAGAAGTGAAGTAATGCATAGATTTCAAAGACAGTTCTTGACACTACAGTAAAAGTAAAAATGTATATTCACGAGGAAGTATTGAAATGTTTTAGTCTTCCAGTTAAAATAGCTTACTGTCAACATTTTGCGATATCAGAAAGTTTGAAGAGCTAGGAAATTGCTATTATTTGTCTTTATAATGATTATTAGACAGATGTTAGACTCTGCTTAGTTTAATGAATTGTGACATATGTTTATGAGGAAAAGTGGACTCAATTACTCACATTGGACTACACATTCCTGGAAACTCAACTGAAATGTTCCCAAATTACTTGTGAATTTAAATGAAACTGCCTGATTAATAAGCATAATTTACTTTAACAACCTGAATCCATAAGCTATCTGCACTATATATGCTACATTATATATGTCACTTGCATCTCTAGAGCGCACATAAAAATACATATTATTTTTGCAACATGCTATATTTGCACTAACCATATATTATAAACTAACTCAATTGGCAACTGACAAGTTATTTATTTGAAACATCAGTCTAAATATTAATTGTGCCCTTGAAATATTGTTGCTGTTTTGACAAAACAAAACCTGAATTGAAAAAGGAATGATTTGAAGAAATTAAGTATTGTACAGATTTCAAAGACAGCTATTGACACTACAATATAAGCAGAAATGTATGCATGCAAGGAAAAATTTAAATGCTTTAGACTTTTAGTTAAAATAGCTTATTGTTAATTTTTTGCTTTATCAGAAAATTTAAAGAGCTAGGAAATTATTTCTAATTTGTCTTTATAATGTTTACTAAAGTGATTGTTAGTCACTGACTTGTTTAAAGGATTGCGAGTCATGTACAAGATGGACTACTGAATGTTATTTCTGTTTACCTATGTTTGCTGAATTTGTTTTGTTAGTACTGATTTAAAACAAAGGAAAGAAAGGGAAAGAAAATCTCTGTTTTTGGTCAAGGGAGGAGAGGCTTAATAGTATTCTAAATGCCCTGAGAACTCTCTAAGATGCTCTAAATACTATTTGTTTAATACTTACTTAAGGTAAGTCTTGATTACTATATAGGTACCTTCACATTCATTCTAGACCTGATGTGATTACCCATCCTGGAAGCAGGAGGTTCCCTATTCAGGATGGGAATTGCAAGGGTGATCATAGTTCATTCTTAGACTCTGCTTTGTAAATCTATAAATATGAAAAAGCACTGCACACTGGAATGTAGGGCGTCTCTACTCAGAGTCAGGATATCACTGATAAGCCATGTCTTTTCATAAGTGTAAGTTGAAGTTGGTGAGCTGAAGAGTGGGAAAGTAAAGGAACCTACAGTAAATTTATATTTCATTGGTAATCACTCATTGTCTCCTGTAGAGACCTTTTAGTCAAATTATTTTAGTAATAATCTATTTGTTGTTGGCTTATTTAGTGTATGCTCCTCTGTTGCATTTGATTTATCCAAAATGACATATCTAACATGTTTGGGATCTCTTAAGGGTAACTAAATATTGGATATTTTCTAAGTCAACATAATAATTGTTTACACTACTAACACTCCATCCTGATATATAAAATACTATAGAACAATAATAGAATAATATAGAATTTCATATCTCTTTTAAGAAAATTCTCCATATAATAATTTAACATATGGAGCTCAGTTGATATTGTTGGTTAAAGGTATGAGTGATAATCCAGTAGATCTATCTTTATCTATTGGATTAGGAATGATTTTCATTCCATGTTTAATGGGAAATTCATATTTACTTGTATTTGATACTTTAGAATTAATGTTTTATAGAAGTACTTTTTAAAGCCTGACCAAAATTTTACCCTACTTATATTTAAAGAAGAAAGAACATTAAATTACACTCCCAAGTTTACACACATAAGAATAACATCCAATGTTATCAGAAAATATGGTATAACTACTATAATCAAAATAAAAAAAGAAGCAAAAAGTTTCTTCCAACAATAACTTGAAATGGATTTAACATTCTTATCATTAAATACTAATGGCTTAAATAATGCAAATAAAAGATCAAACTTACTAAAATATTTAAATCTAAATAAGGCACAAGTAGTATTTCTCCAGGAAATGCATGTTAAAACTAATGATAGCTTTATTTGGAATCCTAAGGACTATACAGTCTTAGCTCAATCCTCCTATAGAACAAAGACAAAAGGAGTATCAGTTCTCTGGAAGAAAAAAATAATCACTCCAAAAGTTATTTATAAATATGAAGACAAAGAAGGTCTACTAGCATTTGTTATAATTAAATTTAATAACAGAATATGGACTTAGGCACCCAGTAGTACTGCTACCTTGGTTAACAAACCACTGTCCAAGGCCAAGAATAAAGCTTCTATTGGACCTGGCAATAGCTCTGACTGTCGTCTGCATGAACTACAAAGTGAACTGTCACCTCACCTGTGTGCCCTGTTCAAACACAGCCTCAGGTCAGGCTTTGTCCATACTGACTGGTGTACTGCTACAGTTATCCCTCTCCACACAGGAGGAGTTGTTGCATACCCTGGGAAGTATCGCAACATTCGCCTGACAAGGCTGTCATGCAAAGTTATGGAATGCATTGTCATGGACCTAAGATACAGGGATATGGGAATCTCCAGACTCAGGATCTCACACTGGTTTCTTTTGTGAAGGGTAGATCATGCTTGTTCAATCAACCTGGTCTACTTCTTTGAGTCAGTCATCAGAGCTGTGGATGAAGGCAAGGTGGTTCATACAGCCTACCTCAATCTGGCCAAGCCCTTTGATAACGTTCCCCACTCAGGGTTCATGGATAAACTCACTAAGCTACGCATCAACCCCTATAACAGTAGGTGGATTGCAAACTGTCTCACAGATAGAACCCACAGTGTGAAAGTAGCTGAGCCCAAGTCAGACTGCCGACCAGTCACGTGTAGAGTTCCATAGGGTTCGGTCCTGGGTCCTCTCCTGTTTGGTATCAACATTTCTGAAGTCCATCCCATTATGAAGGGACTCTGGCTGACAATGTTTGCAGACAATTGCAAGTTGAGAGCTATTAACTACCCCACTGATGTTGACATCCTACAGAAAGGTCTCACTGAGTCCAATGACTGGTGTCAGAGCCATGGCCTGAAGCTCAATGTTAATGAATGTGTTTTCATCCCCCTTTGGGATGTTAGGTACTACAGGGATGTTACAACACCAAAAATCAGACACCAGTGTGAAAGTGCATACCGACAACCAATTCCACCACAGTCACAGTCACATACTAGTAGGTCAGGTGAACAGTAGGGTATACGGACTGTGTGAAGAAATACATAATAGTTTACCAGTCACACACTACCCCTACATATACAGGTCCAATTCTCAATGTAGTCTGAATCCTGACTGTGGTACAGGACATGTATCAGTCTGCCACTACAAAAGCATACAGCCAACAGACCAGCAGACACTGGAGCAGCATGCACAGTCAGATAAAAAAGGAGCCATAACACTTACATCTAACATCTAACATCAGGGCTGAGCTAGTATCTATATTACACTGTCAAAAACTCAAACTGTCGACAGCATAATAATCGACAAGAAAATGTCGAAAACCCTGAACATCAAACACAAAAAAAACCCCACCCAAACACAACACAAATTGTTCTATGCAGAGGGGGACAAGCCCCCCTGCACCTCCACACCCCCCACTACTTAAATATACCAACTCCGAGATTGCACTACATTGCAGTAAATGGAAATCTCCCCTTACGGAGATTTTTGTTTACACGCTCGATGACTTTTGCTTTTGGCATTTTGGTGCCGACAATATCAGCTTCGATACTGTCGGCCTTCGACAGGGTGAAGTAGACCCACTGAGCTATGCTTAGCAGGTGTACACATTGCTTACATGTGAATGATAACCAGTAGTTAACTCTGCTAAGCATATCTGTGCACTGGTAAGCATCAGTAAGCGAAACCTACACAGTTTAAGCACCTATCAGTTTAACTGTGTGTTAGCGTTGCTTAGCGCTGCACAAACCCATGCATACCCACTTACAACTGCTTAAAAGTGCCTTTATCACTCTGTATCCAGCAGCTCTTCTGCTGGCTAGCAACAAAATAATCAGCCGTGCTCAGTCATGAGCCCAGGATGCTATACACCATAGTTACAGCAATTTACCACTAGGCCACCTTAGCTGTGAGATGTTAGGATATTTTTTACAACATATCATGCAGTTCAGTCAGTTTACAATTGGAAAGACACACTGTGCAATCAGGAATGATTGTTATCTACAAATATATATCTGAAAAAAATATTTATCTATATAGAGAGATAGATATGTGTGGAGATGCATATATATGTATAACAATATGCAGATATATTACCAAAAATTTAGATATTGTGTGTGTGTGTGTGTGTGTGTGTGTGTGTGTGTGTGTGTGTGTGTGTGTGTGTATATATATATATATATATATATATATATATATATATATATATATGTATGTATACATGTCTCTAAATGCCCATACAAACATATGCTGATGATAGACCACCCATAACTGAGGCAGCATGCACAGTTTTATACGAAAGGACCCATGACACTCACACCTGCCTCCTGAACATCCAAAGAATAAGTGAACAGTATGCTGCTACAAAACCATGATAGGCAAATACACAATGGTCAGACATATACAGTGACATCTTAGCAACACAACTACAATGAGTAAAGATAGTAAACAAAAATACAAACAGCCAGTAATTCACACAAGTTCAATTTACTCTGATGTCTTTGACAAACCCTTCAAGGAGTAACACATTACAAGAAATACTTGCCTTAATTAGAAGAAGCAATTAACACATAAGTATGTTTAAATACTCAGCCTCCAATTACAATCCTCAGTCAATTCCCTAGAGGATAAAGTATCACATTTAAAAAGATACATTGAATCTGTACATAACAATTGTTCTTTTATGACTGTATGACCAAACTGAGAAACAGACTTTTTCCAGAGCAGCACTTTGTAACCCACTACACTTAATTAAATGTATATACACAGCCTCCAATTACACTACACATTCAACCCCCTAGGGGATAAATTATCACATTTAAGAATTTAAACTGATGCTGTACATAATTCATCTTTCAGGACTACTACCCCAATGGTGGAAATTATTGAAATGTACAGCTATATTACTGTCTTCTTCCTCATCAGTAATATCTGTCGCATGTTGAAGCAGCTAGGTTTTAAAACACGTATTACTCTCCCCCACATAATATATGTCACAAGGGCATCTAAGAGCATTCTCCATACACCAACCTCTTGAATGTACAGAGTCCTACATGTTGTCTAACCTTTCCCCTCAGCAGGAATGATAGAACATAATAATGGTAGACCCTACCTATCAACCTCCTACTTTATAGCAATTGTACCAAGCCTGATATAATGTGGGGCTGAGGCCCAAAAACATGGCCATACTTCAAATATTGCTGTTATACACTGAGAAAATTGCTGGTGTTACAGGATTTATTGTAACATAACATTTCTGTGGGATATAACATCTGAAACACAAATGGATGTTGGCATGTACTGATTGCAATCACCAGACTATGCTACTGATTTGCCGAGGACAACACCTGTCTGGGGTACAGACCAAACATAACAGGCAAACCTCTGGCCATTATATGGATAGTCCTACAGTTGAGAGCTATGCAGAGACAGAACTTTGTCAGACTGAAACCCATGCAGAAGTAGTATGTTCACACAAAATCCTGTTAAACAAGCAGTATTCAAAACATATAACAACAATGCTCACATTCTGTCCCTATGTCTTGAATCTTTTCCACCATTTAGTTGGCTTGTCTCCACAGGTCTTGTTCTAAGAGATATTAGCTCACACATCTCCAGGATCTCTTCCTCAAAGCTAAGGGAAAGGGCCAATTCCCACATGGAGTACTCAATTATAGGAGTGTGTTGCCATGACATTGGCTATCAGGATAACTACACAGCTGCTCCACATGCAATTGGCAACTGGGGAACACCAATTGGTGCTCAGGCCATCACATGGTCATGAGCATTATCTACAAAAGACAAGCTGCCATCTATCCAAACCACCTCTATTATATACAGTCCATTACTGCAAAGGTGAAGTAGTGTGAGAAACAAGAATAATAAAGGATATATCTGTGACATACCCAGAAAAAAAGGTATATGAAACAAGTAGGCATGTAATTGAATACAGTAGGTGGTCGGTAATAATGGAAAATAGGGGTTTGAAAGCATATGCCTCACAAGTCTTGCTGTACTGATGAACTACTGAACAGCGCTGATGGCCATAGCATGTGGCTCTGTCTGTAGTGACTAGGACAGCTACAGGGATGTTGTGCATTTCCATATGTTATCTGTGCATATAACTATGATACACATTTTGTCTTTTAAATATAAGACAACTATACAGAGTATGTGCAGAGTAAAGTACTGCTGCAGATGTGTGTGTTGGACTGCATGTTATATACTGAGCTCATACCATTCAACTGTCCAGTGTTCTGCACACTGACCATATGTGTGCCTCATATTTGTAGTCATTTACCCATAGAGTTGTGCCATGTCAGTAAAATCCTTGCCAAATGTGTGAAGACTGACATTACAACATCCCCCTTAATTGCCCACTGCCTTTTCCCATTTGGGACTGCCACAGTGGATCATCTGTTGCCATTTCTGCCTGTCCTCTGAATCTTGCTCTCTCACACCAGCCACCTTCATGTCCATTCTCATTGCATCCAGAAACCTTATCTGAGGCCTTCCTCTCTTCCTCGTACCTGGCAGTTACATCCTTACCATCCTTTTCACAATATACTCAGCATCCCTCCTCAGCACATGTCCAAACTGATGTAATGCTGCCTCTCCAACACTGTCTCATATCTGTCCAACATGGCCTGAAACTGTCATATACACATTGCTAAACCTGTGCACCCATGTCACACCCAGTGCAAGACATAACGTCTGTAACTCTGCCATGTGCAGTTCAGACCCCTGTTTTTTTGTCAGTGCCACTTTCTCCAACCCATATAACATAGGTGGTGTCACTACACTATTGTAGACCTTACATAACATGTTTACTGGTACTCATCTATCACATATCACTCCTGACACTCTTCCCCACCCTCTCCATCCTGCCTGTACTTTCTTCTATGCCTGTACTCCATAGTCCTCATTACTCTGAAATGTTGATCCCAGTCATTTGAACACATCCACCTTTGCCAACAATACTCCATGCATCCTCAACATTCCGCTATCCTCCCTCTCATTCACTCACAGATATTCTGTCCTAGTGCTGCTGACCTTCATTCCTCTCCCCCCTAGAGCATATGTCCACCTCTCCAGGGTCTCCAAAAGCTGTTCCCTACTCTCAATACAGATCACAATGTCATGTGCAAACAACATAGTCAATGGGGACTCCGATATGAGCTTGTCTGTCAACCTGTCAATCAACATTGCAAATGTGAAAGGGATCACAGCTGATCCCTGATGTCATCCTACCTCCACCTTAAACACGTGTCAATCCCAATGCAGACCTCAATGCTGTCACACCACCCTTGTACATATCCTGTACCTCTCTTACATATATCTCTTCCACTCATGACTTCATCATGCAGTACCACAACTCCTGTCTAGGCACCTTGTCATATGCTTTCTGTACATCCAGAGATACACAGAACAACTCTTGTCCTTCTCTGTATTCCAACAGTAACAGTATCACAACAAACATTATATTGGTAGTGCCCTTTCCATGCATGACACCATACTGCTGACCAGTACTCCTCACCTCAGTGCGTAACCTAGCTTCCACTACTCTTACCCATAACTTCATGCTGTTACTGGTCAATGTTATCCCTCTGTAGTTATCACAGCTCTGCACATCAACCTCATTCTTAACACTGTACCCAAGCACTTTCTCTCCACTCCTCATGCAACCTCACACTTCCCAAGATATCAGTAAACAGTCTGCCTAGCACACCACTGCCATTTCCCCTAAACAACACCATACTTCCCCAGGTGTGTAATGTGGGTGAACAGGCTTGCCAGTATTCATCCTCTTCATAGCTATCCTTACATCCTCCTTATTAAGCCATTGCATTTCCTGATTCACCATACCCACATCATCCAAGCTTCTCTGTCTCATTCTCTTCATTCATCAGCCTCTCAAAGTACACTGTCCATGTGCTCCACGTACTCTCCTCACTTGTGATTACATATACCTCTTCATCCTTTATCACCCTTATCTGCTTCACATCTTTCCTAGCTTAGTGCATCTGTCCAGCCAATCAGTATGATTTCTTTCATACCTCCATAGTGTCCAACCTGTCATTGAACTCTTCATATGCCCATCCTCAGCTTTTGCCACCTCTCTCATTGCCATGCACATCACCTCCTCATACTCCTGCCTACTTCCCTCATCTCTATGACAATCCCACTCCTTCTTCCCTAACCTCTTTCTCTGTATACTGTCTAGTACTTTTTCAGTCCACCATGTGTCCTTGTACTGCTTCCTCCTTCCACATGTCACCCCAAACACCCATCTATCTGTCGCATTACCAGCTCTGCTGTACTTAACCGGGTCTATATTATAATGTCAACAGGTGAAAATATCGACTTTGACTTGTTCGACACCAAAATGTTGAACTACAAGATTGCCGAACGGCCAAATCACCGATTTCTTTCCAACGGAAAGAAATTGGTTGACCATTCTCTTACACCTGCCCTTTCCCTGACTGTAGTGTGGTTTCAGAGTTAGAATATATAGCTAGGGGGGTGTGGGGGCACAGCCCCCCACGTTGGGGTGTGTGGGAGCACAGCCCCCCACGTTGGGGTGTGTGGGGCCAAAGCCCCCACCACTTAAATATATTTATTTTTGTGTGGTGTTGGTCTTTGGCCAACCGATTTCTTTCCATTGATTTGGCTGTTCAGTAATCTTGTAGTCTGACATTTTGGTGTCGAACAAGTCAGAGTCTACATTTTCATTTGTCGACATTATAATATAGACCCACTTAACTAGATATTTCTTAGATTGTCACTGCCACCCAGTGCCTGTCTCAACTCTTCCCTGAACTCCATCTCACAAGCACACTGTTCCAATTCACACCATTTGATCCTTGGTGCTGCCCCCACACTCCTCCTCATCTCGATCACCAACATCTTCTCACATACCAACATTCCTTGCTGCCTAAATAGACTTTCCCCTGTCACCACTTTACAGTCTACAATCTCCTTCAAACTGGCCCTCCTACATTGGATATATTCCACCTGTGTGCATCTTACTCCACTCTTATATGTCACCCATACCCCTCCCTCAGGTCATAGTGTGTATTCCCCACAGCCATGTCCCTCCTTTTGGCAAAATCCACTACCATCTCACCATCTCCACTCCTTTTAACACTCTACATAACCATCAATTCCCCATCCCCTTTGTTCCCTTCATCAACACGCCCATTGACATTTGCTGCAATGACCAGTCTGTCACCCTTGGGTACAGTCATCGCCACGTCATCCAACTGATGTCACATTTCTCTTTCTCATCCATCGCCCAACTTGCATAGCATATGCACTAGCAACAGTCATCATTACACCACCAGCTTACAGCTTCAGAAACATCACTCTATCAGACACTTATGTCTTCCTCCAAAAACACTCTTGGCATACTGTTCCTTCAACAGAAGCCCTACCCCCTTCTACCTCCAGTCCACACCTTGATAGCACAATTGTGACCTGCCTACCATACACCCAGCCATAATGCTCTTCCATGTGGTCTCTTGCACACACATAGTATATCAAGCATCCCCTGGCCACCATATCAGCTAGTCTGATCCCTATACGAGTCATACTGCCAACATTAACAATTCGTACCCACAATACCACCCTCCTAGCCTTTCTCCTCTCTTCCTGCCATATGACTGTAAGACATACTCCAGGGGAAGCCTGTCAATGCAAAGGCTACTTGTGCTATTGAATGACTGAAGTATGTTACAGCAATATTAACACACTGTCACTGATTTTGTCCCATTGCACTCATGTATGCATTTCATCCTACAGATGTCCTGCTGTAACACATTGAGAGGGATGACTGAGCAGCAGAAGTGTGAATTTAGAGTGCCATACTGACATAGAACAGACATGTATATGAGGTATTACCTATGCACATGTCAGTATGAGTAGATGTATGTGCCCACCTCATGAAAACAGACATGGGATGCAAAATGTCAGTTAAAACAGCTGTACATGTTGTACACATGTGTAATCTTAGTTATTGTGCACCCAAAAGAGTGACATGTCTACAGCTACTGTTTGCTGCATTGCCCTGACACAGCCATGGTTAGTACAGTAAGCATGTTTATCATTACTAAATGTGGTGTCCAACTGTGTTATGACTTTGTGGCCATGCCCACTACAAACAACCAATTGAACACATACATGGCTGTATGAACTCAGCAATACCTTACTTGTCATACCTGCCTCCACCAACATACAGTAATCGCCTTTTCTGGGGAGCAGCATTACACAAAGCACACACATGGTCCCTATAGTGGCTGTACAGGACAAAGTATGGGCAGGAACCAACCTGGCATCAAGTCAGCCATTGACTGAACAAGCATATAAGGTCACAGGTGGATTACTGTAAGGCCAACTATGATTACAAATTGGAGACATCCACCAAAGACAATCACAAGGCCATCTTCCAATATGTCTGTAGTCTCAGAGGCAACATACTGACCCAACCTGTAATGGTGGCCAATCAGATCACACACACACACACAACATAGCTACAGACAACCTGATGCAGATAGGGTCAGGGCTAACATCCCCCCTGGGTCAGCATCACTATAGGTGGATATGTACTGCAGCCACACCCCTCCCTTCATTACCAGTGAGCAGGTACATATTGCCTACTGAAAAGCAACAAATGTAAGTATCCATGGGATGTTATATCATCCCTGTCTGCATCCTACATGAACTCAGGCAAGTGCTCCCAGCTGCATTACACACTGTAGTCACACCAAACTGTAGCACCATCCACACACCATCCGCATGGAAGATGGCTAATGTCATCCATTTACACAGACCTGAATGAGGGATGATGGATTATGCAAACAACTTGCCCTTACTGTGGGCAATGTGACCCATCAGGACCAGGAGTGCAATGCAAGCTGATACTGTTCTGATAGATTACAGGGGTATGGTGTGGTTGTGAGTGTTGGCTACTGGTATGGTTGTGAGTGTTGGTTACTGATATTTAAGGTACATGTACAGGTACTGAACATACTGTTGCCAAATGTATGGGGTCCTGATATGTGTTTCCCTGCTAGTGTTTACTAAGTGCAATGCCACATCACTGGTGGGGGACTTTTGCACCAGCAGAATCCAACCCGATAATGGAAGCCATAATTTAGAACCACACAGTACTGCTGGGCCAAAGCCAGCAACATCTGTGGGAGAGGAACACCCTGTGGGATGTCCCTGTCCACAGGGTAAATTAGGTAGGCCTGCACACATGTACATATAAGCAGGTGCGGCATCATCCCACCAACCTCATATGCCATGCCAGGTAAAGGGCTGCTGCTGTGACCAGGGACCCCACAACCACAGGTGGGAGACCAGCCATGCAGCCCCTAATGACACCAAATGAGGAGCTCCTTGCCAAGCTTGTGCCACCCATCAAAGTACAACACCAGGGTACAAAGCCCACTTGCTGGAGGTGGGTGGCACCCACGCAATGGATGAGGAGCATTCAGGTAAGGTTCCAGTGGGGATTAGTAGACTACTGTATGAGATGGGTCTACTTCTTTTGACCTAACTTTCATTTGCCTGACACTCATTTGCCTGAGACCAAATGACTGAAATTTAATTTGCCTGACACTTCACTTGACTGACAAGTATTATTAGCAAGAAAATGGAATATGCCCCCTTCCCCACTGCAGTGTGACCCTGGAGTTAGAATATATAGTTAGGGGGGGTGTGGGGGGCACAGCCCCTAACGGTGTGGGCAAAGCCCCACTTACTTTTCTGTTACTAAACAATATTACATCAAAAGTTAACAATATCACATGAAATGAAGTGGGGGGCTTTGCCCCCCACCCCCCTAACTATATATTCTAACTCCAAGGTCGCACTGCAGTGGGGAAGGGGGCATATTCCATTTTCTTGCAAATAATACTTGTCAGTCAAATGAAGTGTCAGGCAAATGAAATTTCAGTCTAATGGGGTCAGGCAAATGAGTGTCAGGCAAATGAAAGTTAGGTCAAAAGAAGTAGACCATATGAGACATACTTGTATCTGTACGTACAGTATCTACATGCATGTGCCAGGTATGATTGCAGTTGTGGATGAGGATTTCTAATGCACAGAAGTGCAAATCTATGGTGAAGGACAGCAAATTGTGTAGCATTGGATGCTGTACTCTAAATGTGCAGACATGCTACATCCATCCTTTTCCAATGGCACATGTGAGTCTTCTGACAATACCTGTCTCCCACAATTACATTGGTCATTCTGGTCTGCATATGGGACAGCAGCCTGAAGCTGGTGAGTATGGAACTGTTCAGTTGTGCTTTGACAATACACCAGGCACGTGGAGGGCATGCAAGTTAACATGCACACAACTATGACTAATAGCCATATTGCTTTATGTGCATATTCACTTGTGGTGGGGTTAGTTGTATTGCATCACAGTGGTCACCACAGGGGCCTATCTGAAGAGAATGTAACATTCCTATATCATACCTCACAACCTGTCAGTGCAAGACATCTGGGCAGACACCAGCAAAATGTATTGGACAAACTGACTAAGGTAGGGACATGTGTGAAACATTACTGCTATACAGTGGATATAAAATGTATACACACACCTGTTAAGATGCCATTTGTTTCTGATATATACTGATTGAGAATACAACATGTCAGTCCACACCTTCGCCAGCCTTTAATGAGACCCATGGCATAAACAGTTCACTTGTAAAACCAAGCATCTGGACTCATGTATTGCACCTACAAGCCTGGACAAGTGTGAGGGTAACAGACATTGTATCAGTATGCTGTTTCAGTCAGGTATGATACCTGATACTGTCATATGTGTCAATACACTCACTGTGACCTATTTGACCTATTTGGCAACTATATTACATACATGGGCATTGTTAAGGCAGACAGAGCATGAATAGGTGCCAAACATCTGGATGTTGCAGACACATCTGTAAAGAGGACTGGTATTGCCTGTACAGTGGTTACTCATGCTGTATGTGAGACATATGCCATTACCACACTATATAAAGTAATGGCATCAGGAGGTGGTCACCTGCCATGTATTGTGCACACATCAAAATGGTATCAGCAACACAAGACATGATCCACACACACACACACACACACACACACACACACACACACACACACACACACACACACACACACACACCGGTATTGAGATTAGAACTCCTCCCTCTCTATTTCTATCTACTATAGTGTTACACAGTTACCAGATGTGCCATGGAGCTTACATAATTTCACTTTTTCCAAAGGTACTTGTAAGGTGAATGACATAAACAGGACTACTAAATTAGGATGAGTATGGTGGTACACAACTCAAAATGGTATAGCCTTCACAGTACATGATCCTCACACAAACAAACACACACAAACAGTTGCCAGTTTTTAGATTAGAACTTCTGCCTATCTAGTTATTTGTATTATGGTATTACGCAGTTAGCGGATGCGTCACACAGCTTACACAATTTCACCTCGTCCAAAGGTACTTGTAAAGTGAATGACATCAAGAAGATTACTAAATTAGGATGAGTATGGTGGTACACAACTCAAATTGGTATAACCTTCACTGTACATGATCCTCACACAAACACACACACAGAAACAGTTGCCAGTATTGAGATTAGAAATCCTGCCTATTTAGTTATTTGTATTATGGTATCACGCAGTTAGCAGATGCACCACACAACTTATACAATTTCACCTTGTCCAAAGGTACTTGTAAGGTGAATGACATCAACAAGACTACTAAATTAGGATGAGTATGGTGGTACACAACTCAGAATGGTATAACCTTCACAGTACATGATCCTCACACAAACACAAACAGTTGCCAGTATTGAGAGTAGAACTCCTGCCGATCTAGTTATTTGTATTATGGTATTACACAGTTAGTCAATGCACCATGCAGCTTACACAACTTCACCTTGTCCAAAGATACTTTTAAGGTGAATGACAACAACAGCACTAGTAAAGTAAGGTGGAGGAAGTGTAATGGGTGGTACTCTAATCAAAATGGTATAAGCCACACACTATCTGATTCACACACATGCACACACAGTTGCCAGTACTGGGATGAGAACTCCTACCTATCTAGTTATGTCTACTATAGTGTTACGCAGTTGTCAGACATGTCACAGAGCTTATACAATTTCAGCTACTCCAAAGGTACTTCTAAGGTGAATGACATCAACAGGACTACTACACTGGAGTGAGGGGAAGTGTAAAGTGTGGTACACAAGTCAAAGTGGTATAACACACACACTACATCATTCTTACACACTCACCAGTATTGAGATTAGAACCCCTGCCTATCCAGTTATTTGTACTATAGTGTTATGCAGTTACTGTATGCACTACAGCGCTTACTGGACTTACAACTGGCCAAAGGTGCTGATAACTACACAGCTAAGGTAAAGTAATACAGGTGGCAGGAAGTCTGCCTTCAGTTTCTTCCATACATCTTGCTAGTTCTTTCTGTCTTGCACTTCAGATAGCATTATAGCTTTGCACTTCAACAGTTTATTGTATCAATAAGTGTATCATACCTGGGAGCCATCAGCAGTACTTGTTCATCATGGAATTAGCACCAGTACTTACTACTTATGACCACCCCTCCTAGCATGATTGAAGGGCTTTTTTTGTGCTTTCACCCATTAACCTGGTGCACTTGTCCATTCTGAGGCACTGTTGTGACTGCCTCATGTACACAGACAACCCTCTCCTCTAAACTCCAAACACTCAGACCAGTGAGAGTTACCCCTATATCACCAAATGTGAAACTATGCACTCTCCAGCAAAGACTGGACTAGCTGGTCAAGAGGATGTGATCAACACCTACAGCACCAAACCATGTGGACCACATAGCTTGCCACAACACTCACTATGACAGCCCTGACAGACACTGAAAAGGCACACACCCACCTTCACAGAGGCACTCAATGGACATTTACACAAACAGCATAGACCAGCAGGACAGACACTCACTCAGACACCACGGCATAGCACATGCCAAAGGACAGATATGTCACCTACACATTGTGCCTCTCAACCTAAGCTCCTAAGGCTGACCACCTTGCACAATACAGTGATCATGGGTGACTCAGTACTGCTGCACACAGATGTCCCACTTACTATATTGATTATGGAGGAGGTAACAGCTAACTGTCTATCATGTGCTAGCATCGAACACATGACACACCCAGTCAGGCCACTCCACAGCAGCTACAAGTATTGCTCCGTCATCATCCATGTGGGTGTGAATGACCTGAAACACACCTCCCTGGGCTACATGACAAGAGACATGGTTGAACACTCAGATTATGTGATCCAGGCAGGTATGACAGTAGCCCTGAGCAGTATACTGCCATGACCCAGAATGATGCTACAGATAATTGACTGCAACATTGACTTATGCATTGTGTGTCATTCTCAGGGGATCCAGTATCTCTCTGCTTGGGATAACATGACTGATAGACCTCAATGACTTTCCAGAGATGTCCTAAATCTGTCAGCCCTATGTTTCCAGGTACAGGGTAAATGTCTTGCCACCCCTATAGTGCCTTATTAGTCAGTGTTCCAAATCAAATTACCACCGTAACAGCTAGCCATGTATGCAATCTGAGGGTCATGCTGCTCAACAGTAGACATCTAACTGTCAAGATTCAGTCACTCAAAGCATTCCTCAGAGTAGAGGACATTGACATTTGTACTGTAATGGAGAGGCGGTTCACAGCAGCAGACAGCAGCCCTGCACTAACAGGCTATGACGCATTCCACAGCTGTCAGCGCAAAAACATGGACCACACCTCCACAGAGGGTGTTGTCTTCATATCCATAATGGATACGTACACCTCTAGACAAGTATCCCAGCATAATGCATCAGAGGTACTTTCAGTAAAACTGAATTTGGGGAATAATGCCACAACATAGCCTGCTATCGGTCCACAGCTATGACCCTAGACTGTCAATGCACATTCCTCAACACCCTGGCATCTATGAAGGTCCAACCCAACACTGACATAATAGGAAACTTCAACTACCCTTCCATCACCTGAGAAAAGTAGCAAAGCTCTAGTACACTGGCCCAATGCTTCATGGAATTCATAAGTTCAAATGCCCTGGGCCATCTCATACTGACTCCCATTAGAGGATGCAACAACCTTGACCTGTGTTGGTTACTTACATATGGGACTGTTGCTCGACCACAGTTGTCAATCCCTACCTGGTCAGATCCAAATATGATGTAATCAACACGGAGCTCAACATCCCTCCCACACACCCCACAAAGGTATCCACTTTGCAAAACCTCTCCAGTGCTGACATTGCAGTCATGCAAACTGAGGTGGATGACTTCACTGCACCCATGCGAATGGTAACTAGCTGCATGAGTGTCACATCCTACACATATGAACTGCACAAACATTACATGGATGTATGGTACTAGCCATAGCCAACAGAACACAGACACTGTCCTCCAAACACTGGAAGCCATTGTGATGGTCCCCTACCATTACTAATGTGTACAACAGAAGGAAGACACTGTTGCAGAAAATGGTAGTGTCCCAAGACTGGTGAATCCCCTTATTAGCCTCAAACACAACTTGAGATCCCTTATGGAATCACCTACAGGCAGCTATGAAGGCAGATTTGCAGCAGACACTGATGACAATCACAAAAGCCTTTGATAGTTACATCAACAACCTTCACAGCAATAACCACAAGTGCTGTGAGTTACTGCACAATGCTGATTCCTATCCCGACACAACAGATATTGGCCACAGTCTTGCCAACACATTCAGTGTCAGCTTTACCCCCCCCCCAAGGGGATGATCACAATGTCAGATGAATGCCAGGCACCCAGCATTACTGCAGGCCAGGTTAGACCTGCATTGTCCACAGGCAAGGATACAGCTTCCATGGGACCCCAACATATCGGTGGCTGTATTCTACATGACATACAAAGAGATCTGGCACCACATCTGTATACCCTGGTCAGTCACAGCCTCACCTCAGGCTTTGACCTTCTAAAATGGCACACTGCTACAGTCAACCCACTCCATGAAGGGGTAGCATCTATAGACTCTGGGGATTATTGGGCACTTAGGCTGACAAGTCTACTATGCATGGGTATGGGCACATCATCAGGGACAGTGATCTGATTGAACAAGATATGAGTGATCTCCTAACTCTGGGCCCCCACACAGTTTGGCTTTATGAATGGCAGATCATGCCTGCTCAACCTGGTTAAAGTCTTTCAGTGAGTCACCATTGCTGTGTATAATAGTAAGGCACCACATACAGCCTGCCTCTGTCTGGCCAAGGTTTATGATACCATTCCTCAGTCAGGGATTATTGGTAAGCACGACAAACTAGGCATCAACCCCTATATCAGTGGGTGGTTTTCAAATTGGTTCACAGAACACACAGTGTGACAGTGGCAAACTCCAAGTAAGACTTGCAAGCAGTCACGAGTGGAGTCCCACATTGATCAGTACTGGATAGTGTCCTGTACAGAATCAACCTCTCAGGATTCCAGCCCAACACAGGGGGACTCTGGCTGACTGAATTCACAGAGGACTGCAAGCTGGGAGCTATCATGAA
This sequence comes from Protopterus annectens, assembly GCF_019279795.1. Taxonomy (NCBI): domain Eukaryota; kingdom Metazoa; phylum Chordata; order Ceratodontiformes; family Protopteridae; genus Protopterus; species Protopterus annectens. The sequence goes on along the minus strand of NC_056725.1, from coordinate 251,986,078 downwards.
TGTCACAAGTGATGCAGAAATCCTACAGAGAGACCTCAATGAGAATAATGAGTGGTGCGGAAACCATGGCTAGAAGCTTAACACCACAAAATGCATCATCATCCCCTTTGGTAAAACACCCAGTTCCCAGTAAGTTCCACATCAATGGGAGCCCAATGAACACTGTAGGCATTATAAGAGATCTGGGACACAGGTTGACAGCAACTCCTCCTTCAAGCACCACATTGCCACTCTGGTCAGGAAGTCCTTTAATATGGCACATTGCATTACCAAGGGTTTTGCATCCAGGAAGACAGAGGTAATGATCTCTGTCTACTATTCCCTCATTAGACCACTCCCCAAGTATATGGCCCATTTGCCATGTACCTCATAAGACACCTGCTACAGCTGGAGAAACCACAGAAGCACCTCACAATAGGGTTCCTAGGCATTAAACACACATCCTACACAGACAGACTCAGAAGGTCCAAGCTATTCTCTGTGTCATATCACCTAATTAGCAGCTATCTGTGCTTGACTTACAAAACCAAATTCTGACCCAGCTGGTATAGAAATGCTACATATAAATCCATCCACACCACACACTGTAGAGACCTCTACCTCAGTACCACAATCACCACAACATGCTGGTGGACAGGTCCCTCACCAAGAGACTGCACATGTCCTGGAATACACTTCCCATACATGTCATGCAGAACACCTAGCTGACCCTGTTCCAGAGAAACCTTGATGAGTGGATGGGTAATAGACAGTTCAACTCAAGGATCACTGCAGTGGCTATACTTGATACAGGCACTGGGAAGTAATGGCAGGGCCCTTCTATGTGCTAGGCTTGTTAAGGCTCCTGGGCCATTACCTACTACACACTTGTGAACCTATAAAGGGAATGACATCAGCAGAACTGATAAAGTAGTGCAGTGAGTGTTAAAGTTATTGAAATAATTTGTCCTACAAGCAGACACACATACACACACATAACAATTGTCAGATGTGAGAGTAGAACCCCTACACACACACACACACACACACACACACACACACACACACACACACACACACACACACACACACACACACACAATTGCCAGATTTGAGAGTAGAACACCTACCTAACTAGTGATTTGTACCATAGTGTTACACAGTTACCGCATGCACTACAGAGCTTATGGGGCTGAGTGTTGGTCAAAAGATGCTGATATGGGGAATGACATCAGCAGAACTGATAAAGTAGGGCAGTCGGTGAGGAACATATCAAAATATTCCTACTTACAAACAAACATACCCACATACACATTTGCCGGATACAAGAGTAGAACCCCTGCCAAACTAGTCATTTGTACTATAGTGTTAAGCATTTATCACACACACACTACTGAGCCTACAGGACTGACAGCTGGCCAAGGTTGCTGATAAGGGACTGATATCATCTGGCTGATAAGGTAGGGCACTGTGAGGTGTCGTGGGTGGGAATGGAATAAAACTGTGTCACCTATAAACAAACAAAATCACAACTCCCTCAGTCTTGCGCACACAACTGTCACACACAAAATTCGACATTTGCCAGAACTGAGATTAGAACTCCTAACTTACTAGTTATTTGTATTATCATGTTATGCAGTTATCACATGTCCACAGAGCTTATGGGGCCAAGGCCTCACGGAAGGCACTTCTAAGATGACTGATATCTGCAGAACTGCTAAAATAGGGAAAGGGGAAGTGTACTGGGTTGGAATGGACCCAAAAGCTTTTAGTTGTGAACACACACACACACACACACACACACACACACACACACACACACACACACACACACACACACACACACACACACACACACACACACACACACACTTTTACATTTTCCAGGACTGAGATTAGAACTCCTACCTAACTAGTTATTTGTACTATCATATTATGCAGTTGTCGCACATGCCACAAAGCTTATAGAGGTGGGTCTAACAAAAATGACTTCTATGGTGATAGACATCTTCAGGACTGCTAAGGTGAGGCAATGGAAAGTGCACTGGGTGGGAGGCCGGTTCATTCCTAGATCCTACTGACATTTCTCTAAGTGTATTAGCATGCCCGGTGTGTCCTTCTATAGTACATGTGGGACTCCATTCTAGGGATTGTTGTACTCCAGTCCAATTTGTTTTGTGCTACAGCCATACCTCTCAACCTGTTGGTGCAGGATATCTGGAGATAGCCTATCCAATTGTGGGGACAATGGGCCATACAATGATTGTGAACATTTCTCTCAGTAATGTATGGTTTGCTAGGGTTACAGGACTTGTTTTAGCAGACATCTGTCATATATGCCATTTGACACTGTCATGTATTGTTTCAGTACCTTGTGACATACCTCCTTAGATCATCACAGCAAATTACCAGAGGAATACTGGATAGATGATGCACACACAATGTTTATGGGCCAAATGCTATGCATTCTTGCACAATCCAGCCTGTTGAAGGGTGTGCCTACAAGCAATTGACTGTTGGTGTTGTGGAAATGGTCCCAACACCTTGGTAATATATTACAATGGTGGAATCTGTGCATTTATGTTCTGGCCTGGTCTGATTTCCAGTCCAGAGTTGAGTAATATAAGTTAGACAGGATCAGGGTGACAGGCAGACTCCAGATAGATTTGTAGGGGATAGGATATGTGGGGGGGGGGGGTGTCCTGGGCAGATATGTTTGCCTATAGCCACCTGTACTTTGCATTGGACTCTCCTCAATGATTGACTGCACTTGGAGGGTCTTGTGTGTGTCAAACTGTTTTACCAGCCTAGAGGTGTGTGTTTGTCACACATATATGCATGGCCAACCTCATTTTGCTTGGATGACCACATGTTGGGGTCAGGATGCTGCATTGGATGAGTGATCAAGGATGGGTGTGTTACCTCATGGCTGTGGCCCAGGGTTCTGTGGGTACAGACATGTCACCATTTCCAGGGTTAGGCCGGCTTGCAGTAAGTGCATTCCCATGTTTAAACTCCTAACCCTGCCTGTCAGCTGTACAGTGTATCACAGAATGTCCACATGCATGACCCATATATTTTGTTGGATACCCAAGCAAGTGTGGTTTTCCAGCAAAATTGCTTTGCAAGTCACTCAGTGTTGAAGTCAGCTATTACTGACAGTTGACATTGCAGCTTCAGACTTCGTACCCATCAGACATTCCATGCTACTACAAATCATTCCATTAGCTTTATAACATTATTAGAGCAGTATTTCACAGGTTTCCTTCTCTTTGGACCTTCATCACCCCATTATTCATGGCCTTGTCCCAATTTCTGGCTCCCTAAGGCTGGCAGGTTTGCTCCTAGCAGTTGTCAGCATGGTCTTTCTTTACATTTTGGGGACTGTGCTATGTTGGTGTTATGGACCCCATGACACTCCCTAAAGGGCACTGTGGGTGAGGCATAGGCATTTGTTAGAGGCCTGTAGGCCAGGTGTGACAGATGCAGGCCATCTGTAGCAGGGCAGTGCATTCTGATGATCATATGTTCCCAGGTTGCCAGCAGGAGACACCCCTGGGATACAAAGTTGTAGAGGTTCATAGGAATTCATGATCTTAACATTTCATAATTTTGTTTCCAACTTATGTAAAAATTAAATACAAATAAAATCATCAAAGAAATTGTGACAGGAAATACTCATTTCTTATTAATACATTAGTTTGGTGTATAAATACCAATAAATATATAAAAATATAAAAAATATATATAAAATGTATGTAAAATATATATATAGTATAAAAATATTGTATGTTAAAACCACATTTATTCTTGTACCTTAAATAGTGTTAACAACTATATTTTAAGCTACACCCTTAATAAAAATAAAATATATTATATGTATGTACATGCTCCATAAGGACTGAATCTGAATATTTTATTTATTTATTTATTTGTTTACATAAGTTACAACAGTTAACCATCTATCGATGTCTCTTTGGGTCACAATTTCTTTGATGATTTTACTTGTATTTAATTTTTACAACATTTATATAAGTTGGAAACAAAATTATGACATGTTAAGATCATGAATTCCTATGAACCTCTACAACTTTGTATCAACATTCACCTGTAAATTACCAAAGGTTTGGTTCAGCATTACCTCAATGTTAATTAGTGTCAATTAATGGCCAGCCTATTAGAAGTCAAGATTAATTAAGTGTGTTTTACTTAGATGTATTTAAACTGAAGATTTGTATGTGTAACAGATTCTGATGAAGTCTCCACATGGGAGATGAAAGCGCTTAATCTGTTTTTTTTGTCAAATAAATTGGTGTCTTGAAACGTTTTACCTAGTGGTCTGTTGGACTTGGACCTTGAATTTATTGAAATTGAGTTTCCACGTTTTATTAAGAGGAAAACCTTTATTGTTACTGGAGAACAGCGCCTACAACTGCATTTTTTCTGTTTGGAAGTTGTGTGCTTTTCGGTTACTAGTGAAATGCAAATATGTTGAAATATCATTTTGCATCAAGCCATGTTTTCAGAAGATAGTTTTTTAAATGTAGGCCACAACCTACATGACAGTCAGGTTTGTGTATCTTTCACACATATGTTTCTATAGATGTTTTGTATACAAGTTTGTAATACTTTGATTGCATTGTGTAATGTATGTGTTGTTACACTTGTATGGGTTTTACAGTGATTGATGTTGTTTGCATAGTCTGTTTATTCATAAACGTAATGGTCGTCTGCTGTATTAGTGTTCACGCTGTTGTTTATAGACTGTGTGATTTGCCTTTTATTTTAACATTGATTTGCATTTGTATACAACACCTTGGGTGTGTTTGTTGCAATGTACTTGTATTATGTTTTGTGGGTACTTGTACAAATAGGCATTTCTTTATAACATTTCATAATTAGAATTATCACAGGATGTTTGCATTCTACAGGCTACTGATTATAAGTAGATCATGCATACAGCTGTAGACATACAATATTGTTTGTAAAACGTATACTAAAATTTCATGTGTCACAGGCTGCAACTGTGTTTATGACTGAAAATTATAACAATCTGTTACTGTTGTATTCCTTATATTGATGTGAGCTTAGCCATTTACAATTCTGCCTGGTTCAGATGTTTGTCATATGGCTTGTCTAGTTTCCACAATATTGTCATCTCACTTTTGTCTTCATTTTAGCACTGTCACTTGGTGGCTGTTCATATGACTCATTACATGCAGAGACTACAATTTACATTCACACACAGACATAACTGCTCAGGGACCACATGCAAGGGAAACAGAATGGAAATAATGACATGCTGTCAGACACTCAGCTGGATAGTGTACTGCGGTAGACAACAGCGCAGGTCCCAATAATAATGTTATCTTAATGCTTACAAGCTTTTATTTGGTCAAATTACACTTGTGTTAATATGGCATGAGGCAGTGTTGCACTCACTCGAGGCACTCCTTAAAATGGAGAACATCGATATCTGTGCAGTGACTGAGACCTGGTTCAAGGCTCCAGAGAGCATCCCTGCACTACCAGGCTATAACTCATACCACATTATTCAGCCATGTAACCTGGACTGGAACACCAGAGGCGGAGGTGTGTCCATATTCATTAAGGATATCCATACCTCCAGGCTAGTTGCTCAGCATAATGCAGCCGAGGTTATCCATGTGCAACTAACTCTGGGCAAAACTGCAATCCAAATTGTAGCTTGCTACAGATCACCCACCATGCCCCAGGATTCCCACTCCTCTTTTCTTGATGTACTGGAAAATATTAGGGTTCAACCAAACACCCTAATAATGGTCGATTTCAACTACCCCACCATTAACTGGGAGAATTACTCATGTACCAACTCCTTCACTCAACGCTTTCTGGAATTCATAAACTCCAATGCTCTGGATCAACTTATCCACACCCTCACCAGGGGCAACAATATCCTAGATCTAGTCATTACCAATATGAGTGACCAGTGTTCCACACCTGAAGTCAGTGCCTCATTGGTCCGACCCAATCATAAGCTAATTACCCTAGATATCCACATCCTGCCTCCACCCCCCATTAAGGAAACCATGGTAAAAAATTTCTCCAAAGCCAACTTCATGCATCTTAAGACAGAAGTGGTGAACTTCATGACACCCATGCAGATGGACAATACAGTTATGACTACTGAATCCTACACAATTGCACTTTATAAGCACTTATACATGAGTGCATGGATTGTGCTATCCCAAACAGAACCAAGACGCTATCCTCCAAAAAAAGAAGCCAATTTGGTGGTCCCCTGCCATAAACAAACTGTACAAAAGAAGGAAGAAACTCTTGCAAAGAAGAGTAAAATCCCACGAGTGGAGGAGCTCCCTGGTCAGCCTCAATAAGAAGCTGTGATCCCTAATAAAATCCTCCAAAGCTAGTTACAAAAACAAAATCGCCACTGATTCTAAAGACAACCACAAAGCATTCTATAGCTATGTCAAGAATCTCAATGGCAACAGTCAGATCTGCTCTGAGTTGCAGCACAATGGTACTAAATATACAGACCCAACTGATATTGCCAACATCCTGGCAGATAGGTTCAGTGCTAACTTTACCCCCCTCTCACCCCCTAAAGAGTCTATCTCTATATCGGAAGAATGCAAAGTTCCTGTAATCTCAGCTGCACAGGTAAAAACCACTCTCTCCAAAGCCAAGAACACAGCATCCATGGGACCAGACAACATCCCAGGCTGTGTTCTACATGAACTACAGAACGAACTGGCACCCCACCTAAGTACCATGTTCAATCATAGCCTCACCTCAGGCTTTGTGCCTGCTGAATGGCACACAGCAACGGTTATCCCACTCCACAAGGGGGGGGAGCCACCACGGACCCTGGAAACTACCACCCCATTAGCCTGACAAGCCTGGTCTGCAAGGCCATGGAACGTATCATCATGGAACTTATAAACAAAGACATTGATAATCTCCAAACTCTGGATCCCACCTAGTTCAGGTTTGTAAAAGGCAGATCATGTCTCCTAAACCTGACAGACTTATTTGAAGCAGTCACCAAAGCCGTAGACAAGGGTAAGGTGGTTCACACAGCCTATCTAGATCTTGCCAAGGCTTTCAACACCATCCCCCACTCTGGAATTATAGATAAACTCACTAAACTAGGTATAAATCCCTATGTCTCAAGATGGGTTGCCAACTGGCTCATGGACAGAACCCACACTGTGAAAGTAGCAGACTCCAAATCTGACTTCAGACCAGTGACAAGTGGAGTACCACAGGGTTCGGTCCTGGGTCCTCTCCTGTTGGGTATCTACTTCTCTGAAGTACAGGCTAACACAGAAGGTCTTTGGCTAACGAAATTCGCAGATGACTGCAAACTAGGAACCATAATCGAAACTCCTAATGATGTGGACATCCTACAAAAGGGCCTCACTGAGACAGATGCCTGGTGTCAAAGCCATGGCCTCAAGCTCAATGCCAAAAAGTGCATTGTCATCCCCTTTGGTAAAAACTCTGTACCCATGAACTACAGCATAGGTGGTAGTATACTTAACACCAAAAGTGTAATAAGAGACCTTGGGACACAGGTGGACAGTAGTCTCTCCTTTGATAATCAGATCACCACAGTAGTCAGGAAATCCTTCTACGTGGCACACCTCATCACAAATGGTTTCTCATCCAGAAAAAAAAGAGGTCATTGTTCCCCTCTACTCATCACTCATTAGACCCATTATAGAGTACAATGCCCCTTTTGGTATGTACCTCACAAGAGATCTACAACAACTGGAAAGGCTGCAGAAATACCTCACATAGAGGATTACCGGCCTCAAACAGATGCCCTACGCAGACCGTCTCAAAAAACTCCAGCTTTACTCTGTCGCATATCGCCTACTCAGAGGTGATCTCTGCCTAACATACAAAGCTATGTCAAACCCAGAGCTGTTGGACATGCTCCACTTAAAGAAATCCCAATCCCTCTGAGCTACATGCTCTAGAGACCTAAACCTTGTCTCCACAATAAACAGAACATGCCGGAGGGATAGATTCCTGTCCCAGAGACTTCCCATGCTCTGGAATAAACTACCTATCTATATCAAACAAAGCTCCTCATTAGCACTCTTCAAGAAAAATCTTGATGATTGGATGGGAAATAGGAAATTCACCCTGGGGATCATCACCTCTGTGGCTCTGCTCGACAGTGGCACAGGAAAATAATTTTCTTGAGTGGCAAAAGCCAGGGTACCTTTTTGGCTGGGCTTGTATAGGCCCCAGTGCTGATAGCCTAGTACCTACCTATGAACCTATGATTCTATTCAAATGTCAGGATAATTGGGAGGATATCCAGGAGGTTGTGTTGAATGTGTTTCGAACACAGATGAGGGACACGATGGGAAACTTTTTCCAGGACATGGCACAAGCTATGGGTGACTCATTCAGGGAGATAACCCAGGAAATTATTCACAAGGCTCATCCTTATCTCAGGCCAGTCCTTCAAGTCTGTAAGTATTGTCATGTGCACCAATTTTGTCATACTGCCAACATGCTGAGTGACATATAATTGATTGGATGAAGTATATGCACTGTTTTGCATGCATATCATGTAGCTGCCATGCTTATGTGTTATATGTGTAAACATAGCATACAGATATTGTTGTGTGACATTTAATTATGTTTCTAATGTGTGCATGACACACATTAACACATTGCACTTTCCTCCCACATTCAGCTGTCCATGCACTGTAGCAGTTAACATGCTGCTAGTATAAAACACATGTTTTACTGAGGGAAACTGACAGAAAACAAACAAATGTTGTCCATAGTTAAGCACTACCACTGTGGTATGTTTATGAATTGTCCAAACAACAGCGGTTGCTGGTGTAAAACGGCCCACTTCCGAAACTGAAACTTTATGCACCAACGGTTTTTGTACTGTGAAAGGAAACCCTTCACTGAATCCACTCTTCAAACACCAAAACTTCCAAACAAGAAATCACCACGCTAACAATAGCAATGTGGAGCAACAAATCCTTTAATCACAGTGAGCGCTTTCGCCATGTGGCTTCTTCAGACTGTATAACAATGATAAAAACTCAAACAGCTATCTTTATAACATATTGCATCCTCCCATTGGTTAAAAAAGTCATTACACAAAGGCAATTAACTAAAAGTAAAAACATTCGATCTCGTGCAGGATGCATTCAAAACAATGCAAACCGCTTCGTTACATGCAAGAAGTATTTACTAACAAGCTAAAGTGCACATTGCTCCATATAAACATAAGTAAAAAAGAGAAAAACAAGAATACAAAAATTAAACATTCATAGAATACATTTCATGGTCCTTGTAATACAAATAACAGAACCACAGGCACACATAGTTGTGGGACAACTCCATATAAAAAACATGGACACATTTTGCTGTTCTACGCTAAAACGCTTATCATGTGAGTAAAAAGGTAAGCCTACACTTACTGCTATAAAAATATCGATCGTCAATTCTTAAAAATACATCAAACCACGCTCCTTCTTCCACTACCAAACTGCTACACTATCAAATGACGGGACCACGTTGCTCCTGAAAATGTCGTCATCATTAACTTAAAGGGGACGGCAGTTAGGAGGCAAACAGTTAGTACTCAAAATATGTAGTGGATAATTCCACATCTAACAGGGAAAAATACAACTTACATTAAAATTCGCTATTCCTGCTAAAAAACACAATCAGGAGGCAGACGGTTGATATTCAAAATGTATAGTAGATGATTCCACATCTGACAGGGGATATACACCGTACATTAAAATTCACTACTCCTGCTGAAAAACTCCAAATTGGACGGACCTCTCCAGAAAGTAAAATTAGAAATAATATAACAGAACAAAACAAAACTCACATACTCTAAACTCCAGATACAAGTGTATTTAAAACTTGCAGGCATTAACATCGCCTAAATCTACTGAAACACATGAACCCTAAACATGTCCTAAACCAAACGGTCATGTCAAAATGAAATCAATGGCCGTGAAACCAGAACTATCAGGGCGGTAAGTCTGCAAAGGTACTGTTCCCAAAGTTCTAAACGCTGATGAAATAGAGCTAGACTACAGCTCTGCTAATGAGCAGGATGTGGGAATGTCATTCCAAGTAGAAACACAAAGGGGAAAGGGTGGATAAAATAGAAAAGGGGAGAGGGAAAGGGAGAAAGAGAGAAGAGAGAAGAAAGAAGAAAAAGAAGAAAAGGGGGGGAAGAAAAAGGAAAGAAACGGGAAAGAGGAAAGAGGGAGGGGGATAGAACCAAAGGAAAATGGATGAAATGGAACGTCTACAAATGGAAAAAAGGGGGGAGGGACATGATAGGCATATGAAAGAAAAGAAGTGCAAATGCCCAAAAAGAACTGCAAACTGGTGGAATGCAAAAATGATGAGTCTATATGTGCATATTCCTAACATACAATAGTTAAAGACCAATTTGGCCTGCTTGCATTATACTAAGGGGGGAGCTATGAATTCTGCTGTTTTGGTACATGCAGTTTCCTTTTCCTAAGGAAGGGCCTAACCTGTACTTTGTCATTTAGGCCTGGGTAATGCTCTGCCCTCAATCTTATGATCCATTTCATCTCATTCTCAAGGGTGAAGTTGACAATATCTCCACCTCTCTTATTCGGTATAATCTTCTGAATGACAAAAAATTTAAAGGAATGACTAGTCCCTCTTTCCTTATGATGTTTTGCCAAGGCATTCACCACTGAAGCTGTCCTTATGTGGTAGATGTGTTCCCTAATGCGTTCTCTGAGTGACCTGTTGGTTTTGCCAACATAGAACGCTTGACATGCCACACAAGTTGCCATGTATACAATATTAGAACTTTCACATGAAGTATTGGTATGAAAACTAAAACTCCGCTGAGTGGTGGGGTGAATAAAACTCACTGTCTCATTGATGAATAAACACTGATTACATTTGCCACAGGGTGTTGTATTCGTCTGTGTATTAAATCTCTCTGTTCCTAAGCTGTTCTTAGGTCTACATAATATCCTCTTTAGACTGGGTTGATTTTTGTATGTAATGCTTGGGCATGACCCCACTATGCCCTTTATATCAGGGTCTAGCAACAGTAGATCCCAATGTTTCCCCATAATTTGTTTCAGGTCCATAGAATCTTTAGTATAAAACATAGATGCTCTGCTCTTATTTGAACCTGGAGAACTATTCAGTACTGAAGCTGGTAAAGGCTCGGAGTAATAGGGTTTTGCCCTGGTGCTTCTAAGGCTTTCAACATTTACAGCAGTACAATCAAAGGTGTTCTCATTGTAACCCCTTTTTATAAATCTTGCCTTCAAACCTTTCAGTTCATCTACATAGCCTTCATTAGTAGGGTTCAATCTAGAGGCCCTCATTATCTGGCCTTTCATAACATTATCGAACACATACTTAGGATGCATACTATCTCTATGTAGAATAGTATTCCTAAAACATAGCTTCCTATGTACATTTGTGTTGAGTAACCCATTACTGAGTCTATTAATACTCACATCCAAATATGAAATATAGTCTACTGAGTGATTTAAAGTAAACCTAAGAAAGTCAGTGGAACTATTCATACATTCAACAAAATTCGACAATGTCTCTCTGTCACTCCTCCAGATGAAAAAAAGATCATCGACAAACCTACGGTAAAAACCAACATGTTCCCGAAACTGTCGTGTATTAAAAAGGAATGTCTCTTCCCAACTTGCCATAACAAGGTTGGCGTAGCTATTGGCACATGACGTGCCCATAGCTACGCCATCCTTCTGTAAGAAAATATCGTCTCCAAACATAAAAATGTTGTTAAATAAAACTGTTTCTAAAAGTAAAGCAATAAGTTCTATTTTTACCAGGGTGAAATCAGAATGATTTTTAAGGTACTCTTGTATATATTGCACACCTAAATCATTGGGGATCACAGTGAAAAGACTCACCACGTCAAGCGTTACCAAGATGTAATGAGCATCATTGGGGATCACAGTGATCCAGGACATGGCACAAGCTATGGGTGACTCATTCAGGGAGATAACCCAGGAAATTATTCACAAGGCTCATCCTTATCTCAGGCCAGTCCTTCAAGTCTGTAAGTATTGTCATGTGCACCAATTTTGTCATACTGCCAACATGCTGAGTGACATATAATTGATTGGATGAAGTATATGCACTGTTTTGCATGCATATCATGTAGCTGCCATGCTTATGTGTTATATGTGTAAACATAGCATACAGATATTGTTGTGTGACATTTAATTATGTTTCTAATGTGTGCATGACACACATTAACACATTGCACTTTCCTCCCACATTCAGCTGTCCATGCACTGTAGCAGTTAACATGCTGCTAGTATAAAACACATGTTTTACTGAGGGAAACTGACAGAAAACAAACAAATGTTGTCCATAGTTAAGCACTACCACTGTGGTATGTTTATGAATTGTGTTTTGCCATATTTTGTATGTGTAATAGAAGGACATGTCATTTCCTATTTGTTTTGAATGACAGTCATCATGCTGTCCGACGTGCATGATGTATTGTTGTGTACCATGCATTGGCAAAGCTGATCCCATGTGGGGTCATATACAGGTATGTCATACCAATGGGCAGTCCTCCTTTTCTGACTAAATTGAATGCCAGTTTAACATTAATGGATACAGCATTGTAAGCATAATTTATTCACTATCAGTACATTATGCCATGCTTGCTCTGTGTTACATTTCCACATCCACTCCTTATTCACATAAGTTCATACTTTCCAGCAATATTTCTATACATGAGCTGATGACTGTATATGCCTCTGCACATTGTCCGATCCATACTGAAACACCATTGTACTTTTGATATGTGAGCATTCAATGACTGATCTTTGATGTACTGTAATGATGCTCAAAGAAGTGTCCTCTGCCCAGTAATGAGCAGGGTGTATGACATATACCTGCAGTTGCTTATTCAACATTAGCATGACACATGACAGGATATGTATATGTGAGTGAAATGCTTAGCTTGCTTACCTATGTCTGTTGATGTTATATGATTGCACATTACTGTGCATGTATGATATAAACATCATCAACACAGTCTGCCTATGTGGCATATATCTACCATTTGCTTAAATGTATTTTAGGTTGGCTTTGACAACACCCTGTATATTGTACACACGCATTTGCAATGTGTAACCTTACCTTGTTGTCTTGCTTTATTATTGTCTTCCTATATGTGGGCCCAGATTTTCCACTTCACTTCCATCTTCATGTTTTACATAATATATTTTGCAGACATGTTTGCCTTTGTTGCAATTGTTGATGATTTTCATGTATTATGTTGCTAACATGGTGAACATGTGCCAAATGTATGACCATTTTATGGATGCAGGACATCTGCACACAAGTCACTGGCTACTGCTTGCAGTACATCCTTGTTCTTGTTATACTTGTGTGATAACCAGTGAATGTTGTTGAAATTCATGTGCACAACCTGATCTTTTTTTAAGCTGTAGTGTTACATTTTTGCAAATATTTTTACATGTCATTGGTGTGCGTATGTGCATTGACATTGCTTTCATGTACAAACTAATTAGGTCACTGACAGTTGTACATATACGCCTAAGCCTGTGTGTTGCCTTTGACATGGCATATGTGTGTGTCACATATATGCATTGCATTACACATTTCTTGGGGGGTTGCGTACATCTACTTGTGTATTTAGCAGCCATTCTTCCTCTTTGCTGCAGTACTGCTGTTTGACACTGCCTTTCACATTCATGGTCAGAGGCTCAGTTCTGTCCTCTGCTGGAGTTATCTTTGCTCATCTGTAATGTTCCTTGGCTTACACATGCATTGTTGACAGACTACTTGGATATGTGCTTATTTATCCAATGTGTGCTGTGCTCCTTATTTATTACCCTAAAACCACATCTACAATTGTCATATACATCCATATATGACTGTCATACAGTTTGCAATATGTTGTAATGTGATAGTGCATAGGTTGAAATGTTTTTATGCACTGCATCCCCACCCTGTTTGACAACTTTCCATTGCACATGTTGTACAGTGAACCACCTATGCAACTTATCTGTCCCTACTGTTTTTTTCCAACCTTTATCTATCATATGTTGTGATATTTGTTCTATGGATGCTGTGTTGGCCTTCTCCTCCTCTTTCTCAATCTTTTACCTTTCCTTCTATTCTTAAAAAATAAAATAAAAAAAATAAAAAATGGGTTGTATTCCCACCAAAAACATTGCCCAATGCCCCTCTGACTTTCCCTCTGATTTTCCTATTCCACCATCCCTCTTGTGTGTCCCCCTTCTTCACCCATACCCTACATATTTTCTATCTTGGGTGTGTGTGCATTACTTGTGTTCTCCACACAAGTCCCACACCCATTGTTAGCCAATGTTAGCTGTGGTGATGTGGCTGTGATTGCCCTTCACCTTTATTAGTTTTTGTATTAGAAAATTTATGGATTCTACCAGAATCCATAAGTAATAGCGAGCACATTTTTATAATAATCAACCAGTAATATACCATAGTTATCCTTAAGCTTACTGCGGGGATTCTGTTATATCAGGATACTTGAATTTTGAGATCCTTTAAATAACTTTGTTAATGTACATCATGCTTTCACAGTAATTTTTTATTACTTACAGATTACATGTGGGTAATGTACAGTGCACCATTACTACTGAGATACTCCATTGTGCCCCAAGATATTTAGAGTTCACCGTGGCACATTTACATATTACATTGTTATCCACAACTTTGTCATCGATATTGTCAAAATCCTCCAGATTCCATGAGCTTTACATAACTGAGTCCTATAGCAGCAAAATTATTTCAAAAATGTGGTGCAACAGAAAAACAAATGCCTGTGTGGGTATTGAATCCAGAGTAAAAAAAGTTTCACCCGTTATATTTATAGGGCTTAACCTATTAATCTACTTAACTTAATTTAGTTTTTAAGGTCCTAGTGTGAATTCTATGTACATATCAATATGTTAAAGCAGTGATACATATATAGAGTTATATGTACTACGTGGAGGATTATTATGCAGTAAAACAATGAAAACTTAAAAACAAGATTTTGTCCAACTCTGGGTAACTGCAGAATACATAGTTATACATCTTCTAATGCTGTATTGTTGAAGCTAGTTGTACAGTACATTATAGTTATTGGTAGCATAGACACAAATCCCTGATAGTACAAATTCAGTCTGAACATTATAGCTATGTTTGATCTGCAGTTGACTTCCAAGGGTGAGATCATTACCTTCAAATGATTGTAAAAGATGTACTGTGAAAACGCATATATAACAAGTAGAATCCCATTATAATTCCAGCAGAGTAAATGGTGATTTTGTTAAGGTATAGAATATTTCACTTACTATAGGGATCTGGTGGCTGTCTGCAAACATCACCATCCACTCCAGTAGTTGATCCAGATCCTTACAATGGAGATGATTGTAGAAGTGGTGGATCTGTCTGCCAGTCCTGAAGATCCCAGACTGTCACCCAAACTCCCTGGCAATCCAGTTCCAAATGTTGATCATGGTGAATTTTCTCTGGTGTGTTCACATCCTCACCTCATGTCAGATCTATAAGGTCAGCAGCTGCATCATCTCCTTATCAGCCCAGCTAGGTCCCCAGACATGCATCATCTCTACTGCGAACTTTTGATAATGAAGGTGCAGAACAGCTTCAGGAAAATGCATACTGAGGTACCATTCAGTTCACAGGTAACAAAGGAATGCTCTGGAAGTTTAATAACATTACAAATTGGTGCAATGATTTTGGTAATAACCCACTGCAGGACATCAAATGCATGCTGTACATGTACCCATGTATTGGCAATTATTCGGCATTTATGCTGAGCTCTGTACACTTATGCTGAATTATTGCTTAATGTAATGACATTCAAGAAATTATGTGGATGTCAGCAGACAGAATTCTAAAACATTTTATGCTAATGGAACTCATTACTTATATATATAGCACAAGTAGCATTTAAAAGTTATGCTTGCTGAGGTGCTCATACTGTTAGGTATACTTGCGTGGTTATGCACTTTCACAAGGTATGCTTTCAGTGGGTGAGCTGCTTGTGTGTCTACGTTCACAAAAAGGACCTATTCATAATTATAGACTATCATAATGCATCTGTACCATTGCAAGCCATAATTCCCAAATCTTAGAATGAAAATCTGTCAGTAACTACATATGCTTTGAAATTACTAGTAAGGATTGGTTTCCCACTATATGCATGTGTAATGACAAAGATCCACTCTTTAACTCACTAAAATATTTGTGCTGAAATGGTTTGTGTGAGATTGTGTTTATATATTTAAGGACATGTTTTTGTCCTATTTATTTATAAGTATATGTTTTTTTTTTATTGTTAATATGAGTCTTGCAAACAGCAGCATTCTGTTTGATTATTGGTCTACTGATCGCAGTTGCGATTCATAACTTCTTTATTTAGGTATGGTGACATCATCAATTTTAACACCATCAATGTGAATGTTGCTTGACTAGAAACAAGAGGCAGTATGTTTTACCAGCTTTTAGCTTGGTAAGTTTTAAATACCTCATATTTATTATTTTTAATTAGTTCATTGTTATTTGTGTTTACTAGAAAGTTATTAGAATGTCTTTAGACTTATTTGCTCAAGTATGTTAGCCTACCTATGTTTTAAGTGTTTATCTCGCAATTTGTTTTAATTGATTCATTTATTGTGCAGTGTGGGAGGAGTTTCTGCTTTTAAGCAGTAGTTATGCTGATACTTAATTTGGTCTGATGAAGCAGTTTAAAAAACTGTGAAAGCACTTACCTTTACTCGCTTTTGAATTAAACGCTGATGGATTTGTTATTTTTTTCTGCCATGTTAGTTGCTTTATTTTTAGTCGATGATCAACCTTTCACCAGATGACTGCAGACACTGACAGATTATGACCCTGTTCACCAAGAATGCAGGTTTACCTGTCAGTGTGTAGTACTCTTTGTGATACTGACAGATTACCAGACTCTCTGTAGGAATGGATTTATGAATGTATGAGGGCTGAAACTCATTCCATAGTAGCAGGAAAAAACAAATTATACTTAAGTTATTATACCCAAGGATATCCAGGAATTTAATCATCAGTCCTTGGACCTATCCTTTTTGGCATTTACTTCTCAAAAGTGAAGGCCAATGTCAGTGGTCTCCGGATGACTAAATTTGCAGATGATTGCAATTTAGGAGCTGTCACTGAATCTCACACTGACACAAAAGTTCTCCAGGAGGGGCTGACACAGACAAACAATTGATGTCAGAGCCATGGACTAAAACTAAATGCCAAGAAATGCATAACAGTATCCTTTGGGAAGTCATTCATCCCTGGTAACTATCATATTGACAACACACCCCTTAGAGTTGACCCAGTAGTCAGGGACTTAGGGACACACACATAGATAGTAATCTAGCCTTTGACCATCACGTGTCTACAGTGATGAGGAAATCATTCTATGTTGCACCACTTATAAACAAAAGTATGGCATCTAAGTCCACTGTATTTGGCATTCATCAGACCTATCATTGAGAACAATACCCCTTTCGGTATGTCCCTAACCAGGCATATCCAACAACTGGAATGTCCACAGTGGTTCCTCACTAAAAGAATACAGGACATAAGTAAAATGTGCTCTGCAGACTGCCTCAAGGCCCTATCCCTGTATTCTGGCTTCTACAGGTTTTTGAGGGGAGATCTATGTCTGGCATACAGGGCATTGTCAGACCTCACTCTGATGGACCTCCTGCATATCCACAAAACAAACAGAACTAGAATGACCTGTTCTAAAGACTTAAGCCTTGCCTGTAACATAAACAGGACCTGCTGGAGAGATAGGTATATATCCCAGAGAGTACCCTGTCTATGGAACAGACTCCCCATCCATGTGAAGCAGAGTTTGTCCCTAACCATTTCAAGTGCAACTTTGACAATTGGATGAGAAACCGGAAATTCATCCCTGATTTGGCACCTTTGTCTCTAATGGACACAGGTAACCTGTAAATGGTTGATCTCCAAGGCCCATGCTTACACTTATCAAGAGTGTCAGAACTTGTCAAAGATTTGGGATGCATGGCTAGGCTTAAAAAGGCCCTTGTGGTCATTAGTCTAGTAAATACCTGTGAACCTATGAACCTAAGAAAGCAAGGAGAAAGGGAAGGAGCAATTATTGGGCACCCACAAATAAATAAAGGTCCATACACATTGATCATTGTGAAAATCAGGTGGCCGGAAATGATTTAATATCCCTTTTTGTCAGATTATTTGTACAAAGGAAGAGCAAGGGGTGAGAAGGCCCAGCTGTTGTGCTGGAGAGCTACTTTGTTAAAGGAGTTCTTAGTTTGGTTATTTACTGAGTTCAAACTGATTATCTGACTACAATAATGTATAAAAATGATACTTGATAGTGTGAGGTGTAAATACTTAGGGAGTCTGTCTCAGAAACTCATGTAGCAGTTGAAGAGTTTAAATTGAAAAGGATAACTTGAGAACTTTCATTAATTTTTAAAAGGGCCCGTTACCTTTCTTCCCCCTCTCAACTACTGAGCAGAGTAAACAGGTCATAAGTTTCTCCCAACAGATAATCCTTTTATTGTGCTGCTGTGTCTGGGGCCCAGTACCACTAGACAATCTTTTCTGTAGCTTGGATATTAATCAACCATTAGGGTGGTCTACTCTTGTGGAAGATCTGAGCAGCATTTGTTTCTTACGATCTCTAAAATAAATACATCAGAGTTTGTGCATTTTTTCAAAGACTATCCTCTTGAGTGCTTCAATTTTGTTGTTTAAACTCTGTGGTCTTGCCTGGAAATTGTTTTCTGTCCTATGAGCTAATCTGGGAGACCTTCATAATAGAGAGGGATGGCTGAAGCATAATCTGTCAAACTCTCTGATGCAGTAACCAAGGGATGAGGAGCTGTAACGGACTGAATCTAACACTTCAGACCAGAATTTCTTCAGTGTTTTACAATACTCCCTTTGTTGTTAAAAGTCTTCTTATGCATGTATCTGTTATTCTCATTTCTCCATTGTCACAGCTTTTGATCAAGTCTCGGCTTCAAACAACTAGCGGTAGTTCCTCTGTAGCAGACAAATTATCTTCTGCTGTATTTTGGAAATTGGCAATTGTTGAATTCCTAGCTGATTGTGTTTTTGCTTTCCTGCTTATATTAAGAGTGTGAAGAAGCCTGCTGGTGTCTTAATTGAAAGGCTCCAGCAATCTGAGCACAGAGCACATGGTGTTTTATTAAAATTCTTGGAATTCTGAGCTGATTCCTCATCTGACAAACAGGAAAATATTGTTTTCTGTTGCATTTATAATTGCTTAGATAATTATACAGTTTAAGCGCTATTTTATTCTGTATTACTGTACATTTTTTTACTATTTGTTTAATAAATACTTTCTTCCCACCACTCTCTCCTTCCTCTACTTCTCCCTTTCACCTCTCACTCTCTCTTTCCAGTCTCTCTCCAACTATTCTCCCTTTACCTCATTTAAATCATTTTCCCACTACTTGATACTTCACTTTTGTTCAACCAAGACTCCTTCTGTCCATCTATCTGTATCCCCTAATATCCTTCTATTGTCTTCTTCCACTCCATCATGCTGCTCTACCATACTATTCTACTACCTCTTCTTTTCTTAATCTCTACTCTAACTTCCTATGGACACCTTCTTCTCCTTCCACCCTCCCCTACACTTTCAATCCCTGAACCACACCATACCAAACTCACACACTATGTTATAATACCTCGTCTCTTCACCATCACCAGTCTAGCACTTCACACATACATATAAACTCATGAACATACCTCACCTCAACTTCTTCATAAATATACCAACCTTACCCTCAAACATCCTAACCCCATTATTCATTTAAACACTAACCTGAAACTTAGCAGAGGCATCCTCCTTAACCAAAGACCCAAGAGTAATCCACTGGAACCAAACACACTTTCCCATACAAATGCTAACATTAATATCACTCCTACCTCCAATAAATCAAACCTCTTTGTTCTAAACATGAATCTCAGGAGTCTATCAAATAAAATGCACAAATTTCACACAACTCTCTCACTCTATGCTCCTGACATACCAATTCTGACTGAAACCTGGTTGAAGCCCAACATAAGGGATAGTGAAATACTAACCCAAGGCTACAAAATCCACAGAATGGATAGACTAAACAAACAGGGTGGAGGCATAGCTACCACCTATAAAAATACACTCAGCCTTCCGCTCCTTGAACCTAACCCTCCAAAATTCAGTAATGTAGAACTGCTATTTACCAAACATATTACATTCCAAAAAATCTATAATTATAATAGCTATCTATATCCCACTTGGAAACCATCCTCCCATAATTGAGATTTTCCTCCACTGGACATCCCTAACATTCTCCCAAAGAACCATAGTTATTGGTGACTTTAACACATGCTGGATTGATTGTTCTGCTGGCAACCCATCAAATTTCATACATCTATTTGGATTGTCCCAGTTTATACAATCACCAACTAAGGTGGACAAAACAACTAATAGATATTCAATACTGGACTGGATATTAACCAACAAACCATCACACACCTGCCACTCAGGTTACCTCCCAGATAGTATCAGCGACCACCTACCCACCTACCTGGTTAGAGAATGTCAACACATCACCAAAAACACTACATTCAGATAGACACACAACAAAAAATACTTCTCACCCCAAACATTCTTATCTACATTGCAACAATGCAGCTGGTCTCCACTATTATCACTCCCACTGGAAGCTGCCGTATCATACTTTAATAACACATTTTTGGACATCCTAAATAGTTTATTACCTCCTAGAACTATTAGAATCAAGATAAATTATGCTCCCTGGCTGACAAAATAAAATAATCTATTACTCAAAACCAGATACAAAGCCTGGGCTCAATACCATTCCAACAAAACCCAAACCTTCCTTAATTCTTATTATCTAAGAAACAAAGCCAAGAAACAGGTCACAAATGATAAAAAATCCTACTACATTACAACCCAACAAAAATACCAAAACAATCGCAAAAATTCTGGGCTTCTATAAATCATCTGTTAAACCCAAGTTAACCTTAAACCCCAACACCTAACAATGCAAATTCTTCAGACAGTATAGCCATACAATTGAACACCTACTTTACAGACTCTATACTAACCCTAACCCAAACCAACAATAATACTCCTCTAACCATGCCCACAGATCTTGACAATACTTCCCACACCTTGTCCCTCAAAACTGTAAAAACCAGCACCATAAAAGAAACCTACTCAATAAACTTAGGCCTACTCCTTTTGCTGCTGACAATCTCCCTTCTGGATATCTCAAGGTAGCTGTTGACACAATCTCTTACCCAATCTCTGTCTTAATCAATCACTCCATGATAGAACAGTAAATTCCCAAGATTTGGAAAATTTCCTACATCACCTCATTACATAAAGGCAGCACCTCTCTGGACTTCTTCAATTACAGGCCTATTGCCATCTTATCTCCACTATCTAAAATTCTAGAGAAATATATCCATTTCCAACTCATGCCTGACTTAATTTTCAATAACCTTCTAACTAATTCCCAACATGGCTTTAGACCCAACCACATTACCACTATAGCTCTCCAGCTTCACAGACTCTATCAACCATTTCAGAAACAACAGCCATCTAAACTTCTTCATTTTCTTTGACATTTCCAAAGCTTTCGATAGCATCACCCATCAGAAACTCCTCAATGAACTTTCATCCTTTAAACTAAGCCATTCTGCCATTATATGGTTCCACAATTACTTATTTGACTATCAAAAGGCTGTAAAATGGCAACACAAACTCTCTTCTCTACTTCCTGTCCCATTAGGTGTCCCACAAGGATCCATTCTAGGTTCTCTCCTATTTTTCCATCTTTGCCAACAAGCTTCACACTACCACCCACCAGGCCACTATCATACAACAAGATGACAACTCCACACTCATATGTGCAGCCCCCTCTCTTTCTAAACTCCAAGAAATAACCCAAAAATCCTTTACATAGATAGAATCTTGACTCTCTGATGCTGAGTTAATCCTCAATCTCACTAAAACTTAACTCATGATTTTCTTGCACAACAAACCATCAGACCTTCTGTTCCCCTTCATGATGCATTCTTCTAATAACACAAAAATAGAACACATTTCTCACACTAAGCTTTTTGGTATTACAATTGATAACAAGATGAGATTTGATGAACACATTACCCTAACTATAAAAAAAAGTTCACATTAAATTAGGCTCTCTCTACAGAGTCAAACCCTTCCTCATTGACTCCACAAGGCAATCTATTGCCAGAAACACCTAATCTGTACTCTTCTTTGTGCCTCACACATTCTCACCAACCTGTACAAAACAGACCTGGCTAAACTAGATGGCCTGCTACAACAAAATTGACAGATTTGCCACCGACTCTCCTCATAGATCCTATCACTGTAATGCCCCATGCCAACTAAGCTGGCTTGAGCTCCCCAATTACCTCACATCCACCCAACTCACTATGGCCCATGGCATAATTTACCTCCTAGACAGGTGTCCTACAATCTGCAACCTACTTCAACCCCAATCTAATAAAAGACTACTTAGATCTTATGACAAATTCCTCTTACAAGTCACAAAAGCTAACAACTTTTCTGGTGATTCTTTTTTCTCCATCCGCATTGCCAGAAGATGGAACTCAAACCCCCAAAACATACTTACTATACCAAATCACTTACAGTTCAAATTTCTCCTCAAATCTCACCTATCTAATTTCTGGATCTGCTCCTGCCTTACATCTGGCTGATTCCTCCCCCTCTTCCTGCCATCTTTTTTAGGCTTCCTTCACTACATGTCACTGTTGATCTTTACTCATTCAAACTGATAGGAGTCTCTATTTCGCATCTATTTCCCCTTCTGCATTGTCTCTCTCTAGATCCCCTGTCTATTCCTCTGCACCTCATCCTTCTTCTCATTCTTTCTGAACTTCTCTGCTCCATCCTACTCTAAGTTTACTTCTCTCTTAGTTAACCATACCTATCCTAACAAAGAAAAATAACTACCTCCCACCATCCTTCTCTTGTATAGTCAACTGTTCTGTCTATTCTTGAATATCTCTGTTTATGTCTTGTTATCTTTGTATCTACTATTACTGTATGAGCTTATGTATTGTATAATTTGTTATTTGCAACAGTCTTTATTCTGTTTGGGGCTTTCCCCCTGGGCCTCCACTGAAAAGGGAATGTTCCCATTTAGACTTTCCTGGTCAACAAACATTAAATAGATAAATAAAAATTGTTGTTTGCAGATTTTCGGTTCAAATGCAGCATATTTCTTGATGGTTCCATTGTTTACATATTGACTTTGACTTTGTTTGCCTCTATCACTCTCATGTGATTATGTACAAATATTACTTTTTAGTGCTATAGTTACATGGTTATGCCTAATGTGATGCTGTGTGATATTGAGCACATACCTCATATTCACATTCACATGTTTCACATACAAGAGCTCATCACATTGCCCAGGTCCTGAGCTCTATTTTACCTAATGGTTTTATGTCTGTTCCATATGCTCATTGTAGTTAGGTGAGCAAGTAGGGATATTGAGCTGTACAGGTGAACAAGTGGATATTGTGAGTTTTGTAACAACTGCATAGTTGAAGTGGCGCTATAGTGGTAATCTTTACTGTAGCTGAATGTGACCAGTCTTGTAAACCTGGGTCCAAAACACAGAACATATCCACAGATGTATAATGCTAAGTGTAGGTGGCACTTGCTGTTGCTTTTTTTATGTTAGGACCTATTTGGCAGATGCTGTTTGTCATGCATGATTATTACAGATATATGACAGAGGCTGATGAATGATTATTACTGATATATTTGAGAGGCTGCTGTACCTTTCGTGTATTTGCATATGGTCTATTGCAATGGACTTGGACTTATGTGTTACAGTACTATGTTTCACACTGCTAATGGGCAGCTTTCAACAGGTGCATTACAGTTCTACGTCCTGATATCTACACACACACACATATACATATATATATATATATATATATATATATATATATATATATATATATATAGATATATATATATTTTTTTTTGTGTTCCAGATGACTCAATGATTCAGGGAAAACAGACTTAACAACTTTTTTAGTTTTCATTTTTCCAAGTCTTTTGGGTTTCTAATACCATGACAGGAATGGGTCCCATTCCTAAGTCAGGGTACAACATAGAGTTCATGAAATTGGTATTTTATTTATTTATTTATTGACATTTATTAACTGGGTTGGTCCAGCTGGGCTCGTGGCCCATTTTCAGTGGAGACCCCAGGAGAAAAGCTCAAAAAAAAAAAAACACAGTTTACAGAGAATCAAACATTTGAGTCAAAAATATGGTCAAAATTAGTTATACAAGAACATTAGAGAGACAAAGCAGAAATGCAAACACATGATATGGTATTTTTTCTATCTTTGATGTTAGCCAAATGTGCTCTTTGCAGCACCCATAATGTACCCAGAACTGACTCCTTCTGCAGTTCATATGGGGTTACATGTATTGTTAGCATATCTAAGTATGACTGTAAATTCTTTTTATTAAACCCATTGCTCCTACTGCTGTTGGAAATAAGTATCCTTCTTCCACATTTGCTCTCGTTTCTGTCACCCAATCCTGATATTTTCTACCTCTGTGTCTCTCTGTATGTAAGACACTGGAACCAATGGGTGTAGTAATTTCAGTGATCAAAACTACTTTTGTCTTTTTTTCGTGGACTATTATAGCTTGATTTCTCACATGAATTTTTTGAACTGTTCGTAATGGGTGATCCCATGTGATGTACACTTCATCATTCTCTATAATGCTTTGCGGTTCATGTTTCCAGTGCTTCTCAGCTACTTCTTACTGTAGTGTTTACACAACCCCTACTGCAACAGTCTTGTCATATTATTGTGCCTTTCAATATATAGGGTCTCTGCCATGAGTGTATCACACCCAGCAATAAGATGTGCAACTGTGTCCAGTTCTTTTTTACAGAACCTGCATTTGTCTGTTTCTCCCACTGTTCTAGGCCACTGTTATTAACCTTTCATCTTTTGGTTTCAATTCACCTCTCCTTAACCATTCCTGTGTCAAATTATGGTCAAAATGAGATTGTTTCAGGAGATCTCTATTCTTGCCACTACATTTATGGGTTCCCACATTTCTTTCCTTCTCATCTGATCCTTATCCTATTATTCTTTCTCTTGTTTTTTTTTTTTTTAGAATATTCAGGTGCTGCCTGATATTTATCTAGTTCTGGTTTAATTTCCATTCCTGCTTATTACTACAGTACTTTTGCTAAACTAAGCAAAGATGTCAACTTTTCCTCATGTTTTAAAACTTTCACTATGTTTGGATCAGGTGATATCAGTAGATATACATGCAGCCCCACGATCTATACATGTGATCAATTTTGAGATGGCCCATACCTCCTTCAGAGGAAGGAATATATAATCATGGTATACACTGAGTTTTATATATCATTTGATAAGCATGAAGAATTGTTCTTGTTTTTGTTTCCAGTTGTTCCACTCACTTTTGGGGTCAGTTGATCACTCCAAATCTATAAGTTAAAAAAGGAAGAGCAAATTGATTTATAGCTTAGACTTTATTCCTAGATATCAAGACAATTGTCTGTATCAGTTTTAGTCTTCTGAAGTATTCCTTACTGAGCTTTATTTGCATTTGTTCATGACTTATTTGCTGATCCTTCATCTATTCCCAAATACTTTTACATTTCCTCCTGTTCAAGTTCCTTTATATCACATTCCTGTCCCAGGTTGATATTACCTCCATTTCACTTCTCATTCATCCTTGGTATAAACAACCCATGTGTTAATGTCCTGATTATATAACCTATTGGTGACATAATTTATTTTCTCCTTCAACATTCCTATGTTGCTTGCCATTAGTGCATGTACAGGTATACTTCAGGTAGCATACCAATGTTATATTTGGCACTTCCTTGTGGTACTGTCTCTGCATAAGCCTCAACACAAAATGCACAAACAGTTTCCTTTTGCACCTTTGTTATATGCGTCATTTACAAAAATATTCATGTGTGCCTTTCCATTCATACCGGCTTGCACACATGCTTCCATACATATGGTAACCTTACTGATAAACTGCTATCAATCTTACTTGTCAGGAATGTTATACTGTATTGCACTACATGTGTATATGTATAATTCATGTTGATGCAACCACACGTGCATCATACTGTTGTGTTACATATTGCAGGCCAGGACATTCCGGACGCAGAAGACTTGTATGTCCCCTTGCAGACATGTGGTTTTATTGGCACACCTTACTCTAGTGTTACTGTTGAAGCTAGTGTATGCTGTTTTTCCTCATGTCCTACAGAGTAACACATTCTTAGGACATGTGCATAGTTCATATTGATGTTGTCATGTGCAGTTCCAGCAGTAATACTGCATCCCACAAGCATACTCCAATAGACATAGTTATACAAACATTGCATTGCTACATACACACACAAATTACAACTATGCAGACAGTATCTCTGGCCATCAACACTTTTTGCTGAGTGCACAATATTTGTACCACACACATACAGGTATGGTCATCATTGGCAGTGTACCTTGCTGCAGTGGTCCATTAACAATTGCTCATCTACACTCACCTACATGTATTCATTTCCTTTGGCTCACAAGTGTATAATTCAATTCACATTAAATATAATTATGGCATGTATGATGTTCCTTATGGCTAACTACCAGATGTCTTACTGTAGTTTTCAGTTGCGATGCTACCATGGAAACCACTGGGTGAACATCAGTAGTTTATCTGTGTAGTTATGTACATCTGGCTTGTATGATTCAAAGTTCTGAACCAGACACTGCCATGTTGCCTAAGCTACCATATATGGCTGCAGCCTCCATTGCCCATCCTATTTGTTTTCACCTTTGTGTCCATCTGATCATCTTGTGAATGTTTTGATGGCTCCATGTTAGACATTGGGCATTCTTGAGGTAGGGCACCCATGGCTAGAGCTGGCAGGCAAGCTTGTTTAATTGCTAACATATTGTGCAACATAGCACACAGTGATCATCAATGACAACTTTTCCAGTGTGCATTGCAGTGTACTCTTAGATGTGTCTAGACATCTATAATTTCAGCATGCAAAACACTTGCCCAATAGTGTTACATGTCATGGTATGCACAGTGTTCATTGCATCCTCAGCAGGAGTAGGTGAGGCTCTGAATGGTGTCACGAGCCCAAAGGTTTCAGTAGATAATCACAGTGACCTTTGTAAAGAGGAATGTACCACAATTACACTAAGTTGAATAAATTATTATTTGTAATTTTGTGTTTCTTCATTTTGAAATTGCATCCACTACTAGTTCACGAACGTCTTCCTTCAGCAAACTATGCTGTGCATAATTTTCTTTTGGGATCTAGCCCAAAATTTTCACAATCAAAGAAACCAAACGCTAAATTGAAGCAAGTAAACCAAGCTGTACTAAAACTTATTTTATTAGCAAAATGCTGTTAGTGCTTTCATTTGACATAGAGTTCATTTCTTAAGAAATGGTTTTAAATACTTAATTCAAGCAATCCCGTAATGCAACCGGGACTTTGCCATTGCAAAACCAAATGCAAAAATAAAAATTAAGACAAACTGAACACACATTACATATATACAACATAGAAAAAATGTTTAAAACCCCTTTATTAACTCTAGCAAACACTTGGACGCTTCTGGGATATAGTGTGCATGGATTAAAATAATAATGTTATATTTAAGAAAAATGCCCAGCACCACAATACCAGTTTGAATATCAACTTCATTTTATTAAGACAAGTACTTCTTAAGTTGATTTGTAGCTGCTAAATCACAAAACAATAGTGGCAGCAAGAGGAATAATAACAGTAAACTGGTTTCAGTTAAAAAACTTTCCTCAGTGTTTAGAACACAGCAAAAAACATCCCATGCTAATATATACATTGAAAGTCTTTGTTCCATGTACCAAACTAATGCTAATGATCTCCAAAATACAATACTGATTTATATAAGTATGCCCTGCCACAAATAAAGTATTCATAAAAATCATTACTACGAGGTAGAAATAATGCCCCTAACCCAATAATCCTTTTTTTTCTTTCGTTGTCAAAAAAAAAATGATTCTAGTGTATTAGGACCAGTGGTTATAATCTTCTCTACACTTATCAATATAAATTTAGCCTCTGAATGTGCAATAGAATTTTTTAAAATGCATTATTAAGCTGAGGGCAAAGGAAGCAGAGTCAGACATGGAAATAATAGGAAGCCACATGTGTGCAACAGAGTACTAGGACAAACTAAGTTGTTTGGGAAGAAGCATTTTAAGAACAGGATAGCAGCACTGAAACGATTGGATAGACACAGTGAATAGGTGGGATATAGGGAGGAACAGATACAAGCAGAAGTATATTTTTTCAAGTTATAGGAATTTGAGCTAGCAGACTGGACTGATTCTTGGTGAGGCCAGGAGATCAGAGATGGGGATCATTATTATACTGTTGTGATATCACCATACAGGAGGAAGTAGGACAACATTGATAGGAAAGGTAGGAAAAAATGAATGCCATACTACATGACTGAATTGTAAATGTACTAATAGCCCTAAACATTGACCCTTATGTGATAATTTGCTCCTGGATAGAGCATATGTTATCAGGGTTGGGAATGCTTTCTCAGTTAAGGAAAAGATGACCAGTGGCATTTTTTGGGGTGCCTGTATTGAGTCCCATCATTTCTGGCATTTATTTGTCTGATCTCACCACTGTCAAATCAATAAATTATACAAATTCCTTTGAATTGTAACTATCATGTGTTAGCACATGGTGCACTGAGAAAGGGTTCAAATTAATATCTAAGAAAGGCAATATCATCTCCATTGAAAAATAACAAATTGCTACCACCTGCTGCATCAATGACACCCTAATCTCCAAAAAGTCTGCCATTAAAGATCTGGGCAGCTGGGTAAATGACTGTCTCTTCTTTGGTTACTGTGTAGCAGTTGTAGTTGAGAAGTCATTCTATATATCACAATTAACCACCAAGGGCATCTCTTCCAAAACTGAGGAAGTTATTATTCACCTATACTCAGCCCCGATTAAACCCATTACAGAAAATAATGCACCCTTTGGTGTGTATCCCTCTAGACATATAAAAAACTCAAAAAAAAAAAAAACATAGCAGTTCCTAACAAAATAATCTATGGCATCAAAAATCTGAGCTATCATGAAAGGCCGGAGTCAGTCTCCCAGTATTCAGTGTCATATAAGCTGTTGATGAGAGACCTATGCCTTGCTTTCTTTGCCCTCAAACATCTAAGTTTCTGAGCCCTCCTTTTTCTAATGTGTCAAACAGTACAACCAACACTAGAACAAGAGATCTGAATCTACATCGGGTAGTAAATAAAACCAAATGGAGAGATGGGTTCATCACCCAGCACCTCCCATTGCTCTGGAGAGAATCTCATTGCATATTAAGCAGTGTGATTCTCTGCCTATTTGCAAACTTAGCTTAGACAATTGGCTAGGTACTCTAAAATGCACTCTGGAACTTGAAGGCCATGGCCTCCTTTAAAAGGCTGGTAGAGCATGAGGATAGTTATTGGCAAGGCAGACATAGCCTTCGGTCTGATAGCCTTGTATTCATATGTGGTAAACACCACAGATCTTTTCAGTTTAAATTTAAGCCAACAAAGTGTTGTTTTTGTGGTGGAAAAAGCATGTATAAAATAAGCTGAAATGAAGTTTATCACTGATTTCTCAAATATTTTTACTAAAGAAGAAAGTAGAATGTGCAAAGGAAATATTTTCTTTACATGCTGTGTAAAATATAAGTTTACAAAAAAGAAATCATATACAGTACAAACATGAAAGCAAACCTGAAAATATGGAAATGGACACATAGTATAATCTTGCTGAATGAACAGAAACTTGGGGAGATAAGTACCACTGTTTTGTATTCAACAGATCTTGTACTGAAAACATACATGGGAGAGCATATAAAAGTACTAGTAGGAGCTGATGATACATACTTCATTTATAAAGACAAAAAGAAAATATTACTTTTCATTGCAGTTAAGGTATTGAACCCAACTTGCATGTAGAAACTGGATGTACTCTACAGCACATACCTTCTGAAAATGAATTTGGATAGAAGGTATTTAAGAAGCATAAAACTGTTCTAAATAAAAGAAACTGTTATTTTGAGGGGAATCACAATTCCAATTCATGTGCAAGTATGTCAAACACAAATTTTTTAGACACAGATTATTTTTTGCTGCTATGAAAGAAGAAATATACTGCAACCATGGCTCTGACAGATGAAGGCATGGCTGTCACCTGGGTAACCTGTTTACTTAGTGTCACAGACCAGGGATGATGGGAGTAAGTGGCCATTCTTAGTTTGATCATTGAAGGGAATAGGATGTGGTTCTGGTTCACCATTTATCTGACATCTAGTGGGGCATTAGTGTCGTACCTGTGGTGCTCAAAACTATAGTACATGCTGACAAGGGGCTGGTGATCAGCACATTGGTGGACGCATACATGTTCTACATGGTCTGCAGTGCTAGTCTGTCTTATTTTCATTCATAGTTTAAATCAGAATAAAATGCTTTATATCAGAAGAAATAAGGATAAGCAGCTGTCTGAACAGAATGCATTCAATACTTTCAAGTAACACACCAAAGGAATCAATTTCTATGCTAAAGGAGATATAGCAAATCTTATAATAATGGCAGTTAAATATTTGGAGGGGGACAGAGACTATTTGTAATTAATTAAGAAAATACTTAGCTCACAGACATACCTAAGTATACTTAGGATCCAACAGGATGAGAATTTTACAGTTAGATGATAAATTAATTCTGCATTCACATTATGAAATCTCAGTTTGTCAAGTCGAATTAAACGTTGAAATAGTTTTTACAAACTCCTGATACATTAATTTTTTTGTCTGATTCATTTGTGTTTCAAATCATCAGCAAATATTTGCAGCAGAGCAGCAATACAAAACAAATGCCTACTGACATCGCCTAATTACAAGACTTGACTTATGAACTGCAATTGCGACATTTGCATGATATGTGACTTGAAAGTGATACAGTTAATCTATTAACAGCCATTTTTTTGATTGCTGGTATATTTGCAAAATTGTGACAAAACACCTTTCATTGACAGTAGAGTTTTTCCTTTTCTACACTGTAGTATGATATAAGAGTAGGTATATAAATAAGTTTCAGGGGTGTGAGGAAGTTTGTCCTGTACATCAGGGGACTGAAGTGGGGTTTGCTCCCTGCAATACAAATTTGTTTCTGAGACTCACTGTAAGGTGTTTTGGCACAATTTCTGTGATCTATAGGCAGTTCCAAAAATATCTGTCCATAGAGAAACATGATTTTTTTAAAACAGTTTGTGGAATTTCAGACACATTAAGAATTCCATGTTTATAACTGATTAATTATTGTTTTAGGATGGTATATACTACATACTGAAAAAAAACAGGCTTTTTTCAGTGGACTACATTTTAAAGATGTTATATGCCACAGTGTCTACTATTTAATGTAATTCAAAAGTTAATTAAATATGAAAAATCATGATATCAATGGATCTAAACCTGAAAGCAAAGAAAGCTGGAAGCAAACTCTCAGAGCATAGCTGGAATGTAAGATTTCAAAATGTAGCTCCTGATACATTGGTTGGCCTCATTTATCCTTTTAACATGTTAAAATGTATTGAACTTCCATCAGAATAACTAATACAACACTAATCAAGACTAAAACCTTAAGAAAATAGAATATTGCATGGTTTGAAATATTACTTGTGGAAAAGTCATTATACAGTTCAAATGGATTTTCTAATATCTTAATTATATAGTTAGTCATCTCAGCCTTGGTGATCAAGCATAAATTTGCAATTTGTATATGTCAATTTAGTAACTATGTTAGAGCAATTATCATAGTTTTATAAATGAAATTATAATTTATAGCCAGTTAAATAAGCAGAATATTCACCTTTTAGGAACACAAATCATTTAAATATGCGAGACGAGACTGATTGCCTTATGTAATGTGCCACAAGTAAGTTCTAATAAAGGTCATTCTTTCCATTACAGTATCTGTTAAATAACAACTTAATTAAAATATGCAAATATAGTAAACACTTCTCAGCATTTGATTTCAGAATAAAATTATTTGTAGACCGTTTTTTCATTGCTACAACTACCTCAACAAATTACTTTGGGGTGTTTAGTGATCCTTCCAGGCGTGCTTTCAGCTAAAAACAATGTGCAGATTTTTTGACTGTAAAGAGTAAATCATGAGCATAATGAGTGGTTATTATCAGCAAGCAGTTAAAAATGGTGGTGAAGTAGATATAAAAGTTTTTTCTTGAAAATCATTATTGCTATCATGTATCTGCAGTTTTTGTCTGTTAAGTAGCTTTATTTCTGAGAATGGCACTTCATTTGACATTGCTGCCATTTGAAAAGTGCACATAAAAAAGCAAGATGCCATTTAGCGTAACTTTGGTTTCATTACTTCAGTAAAGCATTGTTCATTTTCTAAGGAGCACAAAGTGAAGAATTGTTTTATGCATATATTTTAAAGCTGACATTGATGTAAATATTCTTAATGATGCTGTTTGGAAAGAAGTATTACATTTGTTGAAAGGAAGGAAGGAAAAAAGAAAGAAAGAAAGAAAAAGAAAGAAAGAAAGAAAGAAAGAAAGAAAGAAAGAAAGAAAGAAAGACTAACACTTATGCCCAGTCTTTATTATGTGATGTTCATCAGTAAACCCCCACACACACACACATACACACACACACACACACACACACACACACACACACACACACACACAGAAAGACACGCAGACACAGGGCTGATGTTAGCATTTTGGGGGCCCCCAGCAAATGTCAAGTAGGTATCACCCTCTCACTATCACCCCTCCTAAGCATTCATTTATTTCAAGCTGCAAACATTTGGGAGTAGTATTCACAGACTGACTTGTAGCTACAATGGGTTTACATTACCCCAAGCTTATGTACCACACTGTGTTGAACTGTCTCACAAAGGGACATTCACAGTTACTCTCATTTAATTGCAACAATTATACATTACAACATCTCTATTTACAGGGCTGGACTTGGTGAAATGTTGCCCTAGGCACTGCCTATTGTTTCACCCTGCAACACCCCCCACATGCACACACATCTTCCAGTCCTCCCCTGTCCCCCCCCCCCCCACAGCTCCAATAAATCTTGGGTTTCCACACCATGCACATAACTTTTTTCTTACTTTTCTCACATTTTACTTTTCTCTGCAGCTTTGTACAAAGAGCCATAGCTTTCTAAATGTTCTGAAGTGCATTCTAGTTCTTTATTTTTACACAGCCTTCTCATCCAATGATGGCATGATTAATCAAAGAAACTCAGTGTTGCTGTTCAGCTTTACTTTCACTTGCATCCTTTCAACACACCTTTCCTGAAAAAGACAGCACAGTGATAACCATTTAAGAAAAATAACTAAATTAAAGCAGGGCTCCCAGAAGCCATAGGATTATAGATTTTCTGGGGTTTATATTAGATGCTCGAAATTACTGAACTTCGAATACAATATAATCGACACCATATCGTCGAAGTCCAGTAACATCGAACACCTAATAAAAACATCACAAAAAGTAAAAAAATAGACCTACTTGCTTTAAGCAGGGGGGCATGCCCCCCCCTGCACCCCCCACACCACCCGCTACTTAAATATTCCAACTCCGAGACCAAACTACATTGAAGTATATGGAAATCTCCCTTTACGGAGATTTCTGTTTACCTCTTCAATGCTCTGCGGTTTCGCTGTTTAGGTGTTGACTATGTCAGATTTGATATTGTGAACATTCACGATTCTGATATAGACCCAATGCTCTGGGATGCATTTTAGATCATTTCCCACCCCTTAATCCAAAATGATGGCCTAAACAAAAATCATGAATAAGAAAAGAATTTTACTCTTATTTTTTTTTTTATCAAGGAAGACATATTTTGCACCCAAGCCTAATGAATAGCAAACCACAGACCACTGACAGCTACATATAAATGTAAATGTTACATGTGTATTCTAAAAAGGGGTCTATATTAGGACATCGAAGTGTCAGGTCTTCGAATGTTCTAATATCAACACCAAGTAACCGAAAGTTGAAAATAGTGACTTTTTAGATAACCGAATTCTTTCCTAGGGAAAGAATTCAGTTGTCCGCTATTGTCGCTTTGCTATTTTCAGCTCTGCAGTGGAAAGTTACGGTCGAGTTCAGGTAAATGTGCGATTGTGTGGATGTGAGGGTTAGGCTGGGATAGGTGAATTAGGGTTAGGGCACGGGTCAGGTAAGTGTGCGAATGTTTGGACGTGAGGGTTAGGGTGGGATAGGTGAGTTAGGGTTAGGGTGTGAGTGAGGTGTGTGTGCGATAGTGACGGACTTTAGGGTTAGGGTTTGAGTTAAGGTAAGAGAGTAGATAGTGGTGTATGTACAGTTTAGTGTAGGTTTAGATGTAAGATTTTAGGTGTATGTGTGTGGATTGCAGTGTGTTTGGTGTGTTTGTGTTGTGTGTATGTGTTTTGGAACAGCAAATCTTTTCCCTAGGAAAAAATTCGATGTTCTAAATTTTCGGTTTTACCGGTTTTCGGTTACTAGGTGTCGATATTAGAACATTCGAAGACCTGAAACTTCGATATTCTAATATAAACCCCTAAAAAGTCAGCACTTTGCCCAGAATATAAACCATTAGCAAATTACTCTTCATTATTACTCAAAACTATTATATAACTAATGGGTCTATTTTCCCTCAGACTGTATTCAAAGAAAAACAAAAGTAGTTTAACAATCAACATTGACAGCTTACACACATTCTCTGTGATATGCACACACACACACACACACACACACACACACACACACACACACACACACACACACACACACACACACGCGCACACACACACACACACACACACACACACACACACACACACATTGCCCTGTTTATAAAAATACATTTTCTGAAATTTATAATCACCCCTGCAACCCCCCCCTACGCATACACATATCTTCCATTCGTCTCCTGTGTCCCTCCACACCTCCAATCTTGGTCTTTCCACACCATGCACATAACGTTTTTCTTCCTTTTCTCACATTTTGCTTTTCTCTGCAGGTTTTTACAAAGCGCCATAACTTTCGAAATGTTCTGAAGTGCATTCTAATTCTTTTTCTTTTTACACAACTTTCTTATCCAAGGATGACATGATTCATCAAAGAAAGTCAGTGTTGCTGTTCAGCTTTACTTTTACTTGTATCCTTTCAGCACACCTTTCCTGGCCAAGACAGCACAGTGATAACCATTTAGAAAAATAACTCAATTAAAGCAGGGCTCCCAGAAGCCATAGGATTATAAATGCTTTGGGATGCATTTTAGAGCATTTCCCATCCCTTAATCCAAAATGATGGCTTAAACATAATCATAAATAAGAAAATAATTTTAGCCTTCTTTTTTTTCTTTTCTTCTTTCAAGGAAGACATATGTTGTGCCCAAGGCTTAATGTTCAAAGCTGACAAAATAGTTGCTTACAATAAACTAACAAGCCAATTGCTGTGAGGATATACAGATATTATCTATGAATACTGCCTGTGTCTCAGTCACTGGCTGCACAACCCTCTAGTGCCAGACTGGGAAGACAACAGAGTTTCAAATGGCCATACTCATGTATTTTAAGTGACTGCTGTCATACATATATGTAGCATGCCTCCACACTCCTCACGCCTGAACCCCAATGGCAGCCATCTGTATACGTGCCTGATGTGTGATTGTGAGGAAAGTGAAAAAATGAGTACAGTAATGTATTTTAGTTTTTTTGCCCCTAGACAGTGCACTGCCCCTACCTGAGCTAAAGCAACCTTCTTTCTACACCTCTGAGGTCTGTGAGAAAAGTAAAACAAAAAATAACCACAATGTCCCTATCCCAAATAGAAGCTATAATGACCTCCTGTGCACACCTTTACGGTTTGACTGTGATGAGAATTAGAGAAACAATGACCAAACCATCCCCAGCCCCTCATAAAACCTATAGCAACATTCTGTAGACATACATCTGAGAAGGGCTGATTTTAGAATGGGTACAGTTTAAAGCAGTGGCCACCACTATGGCCTGGTTAAAAGCAAATTATACAGAATGGGAAGTAAGGGATCACCAGACTTCTAGAAGATCTAAGTGTCTGTATGTCCTGTAATATATTTTATGCCTTATCTTTGAAATATAATTACTTGTTAACTGCATTATTTACTGCTACCTGCACGGGTAATGTATGTGTCCTGCAATTATCAGTCAAGTACTGAGGTAAAAGTCAGTAATAATTTACACACACACACACACACACACACACACACACACACACACACACACACACACACACACACACACACACACACACACACACACACACACACACGCACACACACACACACACATATCATCAGTAAGAGATCATAACACCTTTCATGGCATCTCAGATGATGGATAGTTATCTATAAATCTCAC